>NC_037673.1:115370801-115483904 GCF_003255815.1 Theropithecus gelada
AAAGAAAGAAAGAAAGAAAGAAAGAAAGAAAGAAAGAAAGAAAGAAAGAAAGAAAGAAAGAAAGAAAGAAAGAAAGAAAGAAAGAAGGAATTAGTCAGACATGGTGGTATGCACCTGTGGTCCCAGCTACTTGGGAGGCTGAGGCAGGAGGTCAAGGCAGCAGTGGACCATGATCATACCACTGCACTCCAGCCTTGGTGGCAGAATAAGAAACTTTCTTCTTCTTTTTTTTTGAGATGGAGTCTCGCTCTGTTACCCAGGCTGGAGTGCAGTGGCATGATCTCAGCTCACTGCAACCTCTGCCTCCTGGATTCAAGTGATTCTTCCGCCTCAGCCTCCCAAGTAGCTGGGACTACAGGCATGCGCTATCATGCCCAGCTAATTTTTGTATTTTTAGTAGAGACAGGGTTTCAACATATTAGCCAGGCTGGTCTCAAACTCCTGACCTCCTGATCCGCCAGCCTCAGCCTCCCAAAGTGCTGGGATTACAGGTGTGAGCCACCGCACCCAGTCCAGAATGAGAAACCAAATAAAAGAAATAAAAAGAAGGAAGGAAAAGAAAAGGGAAAGGGAAGAAAAAAGGGAGGGAGGGAGGGAGGAAGGAAAGGAGGGAGGGAGAAAGAGAAAGAAAGAAAAAAGGTAAACATCTTGGAAAGGCTCTGCACAATATTATTGTAGAAAACTCCTTAAGCATGTTCTCATAATTTATTTTAAAGCAGAAAACAAGAGAAAGAATGCTAAAATAACAATATATGACTTTACATACTTTACAGAGTCAGCACAGTGGACTGACTGGATTCTGAAACATCGTACCTAGGAAACATACCTAGGACTACATACAGAACAAGACAACTGAAGATTCTATTGATATTTTATGACATTTATTAGATTCTTGTATAGAGAAGAAAACTCATACTCTTATGGTCAATAGATTCCAACTTTTACATCCTGAAGATAAGATTCTATCAATTTACTGAGGTAATGAAGAGAATGAATTTTGGAAACAGGCAGATCTGAATCAGATCCCCACTCCATCTCTGTTGGTACTCCCTACAGCTATTCACAAACAGTCCAGACCTCCTTCTTGATACATGAGCAGATTGGCATTTTCTATCCCTTTTTAAAGTTAGGCACAGCCGTATCACTTGCTTTGGTTAATGAAATGTGAGTATAACTAATATGTGTCACCTTAGGGCAGAAGCATTAAAAGTGGTATAGGATTCACCACCTTCCTTGCCCCTTCCTTGATGAAAGTGGGATGAATTATCTAGATAGTTCCTCCATCAGGATGGATGCCTGGGTGACTGCAATGAGCAGAGGTCCTCAGGGTAATCCCACTGGACAAACAGCATGAGAGATGCATAAAGTTTTGTCATCTTATGTGATTTCAACTTTAGAGTTTTAAAGTTGTAGCCTATCCTAGTAAATCCTTTTTGCTGCATGTGAAAAGTGACAGTTTTCAAGGAACCATTACTACCGACCGCTGGTATTGGGTACAGTCAAAACATTCAGGCTATAGAAAAGGTTCTGCCACATCTATCTTTAAAAATTCCTATGATAAAACTTCGTAAGTAGAGAAGGTTCTGTAATAAAAAAGATCCCTAAGCTAAAGGTTCCAAGGTCTGAAAAGTCCAGTAAATACTGCAGTAGCTAATGAAAGCCACCACCTTTTAGTTCACACTTTCTTTTGCCAATCTACAGGCAAAAAATAGAGGAAAAGAAGGGCAAAAGGATTAACTCTTTTTGAGTGCCTGTGCGGACAACTGTGGCAATTACTCATTATTACCTCAGTTCTTGAAATACTATGAGGTAACTATTTGTATATTACAGATAAGAACACAAGTACAAAGAAATTATATGGTCTGCCCACTTGCAAAAAGTGATGATAATAAGTTGTAATTCAAAACTACTTCAAAGTCCATATCATGCTACTTTCCTGTAGCCATACTTTCAGGTGCTTGAAAAACTGCTCTAGAATAGAGTGAGGATGAGACAACAGACTAACAAAGCTATTCTGTGCCAAGTTCTTTATTTTGAGGAGCCCTGCCTCTATAGAATAAAGCCAAGTGAAAATTGACTCTTCTCTGGTGGGCACGGTAGCTCAGGCCTGTAATTCCAACATTTTGGCAGGCCAAGGCAGGTGGATCACTTAAATCCCCTAGGAGTTCAAGACCAATCTGGGCAACATGAGACTCCCCCCGCCTCTCCCATCTCTACAAAAAATACAAAAATTAGCTGGGCATGGTGGCATGCACCTGTAGTCTCAGCTACTTGGGAGGCTGAGGTGGGAAGATCACTTAAACCCGGGAGGCAGAAGGTGCAGTGAATCAAGATCATGCCACTGCACTCCAGCCTGGGTGACAGAGCAAGACTCTGTGGGAAAAGAAAAAGAAAAGAAAAGAAAAGTGAAGCAAAGAGAAGAGGAAAAAGAAAGGAAAAAGAAAAAGAAAATGTACTATTCTCTCCCACCATCTTAAGGTTTTATTAGAATGCCCCTGATAAAACATTATTGGGAAAAAGTGTGTGTCACCACTTTCCTCCCCAGGAGGGAAATAAAACCCCTATGTTCAGGGCAGACTGATACTGCCTTTCACAAAGATGCTAATTTATTATCATAACTAGATGCTAATTTTTTTCTTGTAACTAGATTTGAAAAGGCTGGATGTGGGATTTCCCCACTAAGAAAACAGCTTTTACTATAAACTGTGGCTGGAGGCAATTTTTGCCATCTGTAATAATAAGTAACTTGAGATGTTTCATTATATATTTCTTCTGTTCACGCTCCCACCATGTTATCAGTACCTCCCAAATCACAGGTCTGACCGTCAAACATCCTTTTTCTACTCCTGGCCACTGCAGTACAATTACTCCTGGCAACCAAAGCAAGCAGAATGAGGGTTCCAATACCTCACTATTACTTTGGGACTTTATGTTTAATTTTATCTACAGACAACAATAACAAAAGCTGAAGAGATAATGGGTCCTGTCACCATTCCATTGTCTTAAACTTTGCCTTTTGTTACATATTACACTCAGAATGTATTTTGCAAGTCTCAAGTTGTTACAATAAGGATTCCTTTTTTGGTTTTGTTTTTTTAAGATATCACATCACAAAGCACAATCTAGCAAGATTCAAGTCAGCCTGTGGCTTTATGTCATCAATAAATGCCTTCGGTTATATAAAACAACAGAATTAATGAAAGAATGAAAAAATGCTGATGAAGAAGAGGCCCTAAAACAACATGAAGAAAGCTGTCCTAAATATAAAATGTTATATCATCTTTTCAAAAACGTCCTTATCAGTTAACTTTGAAAGAATTCATTCTAATACTTTGTAGAGTCTAGAACATTTGTAAAATAAAGCCTGAAATATTTTTAGCTAATAGGGTTCCTAATAAAATGGTCCATTAATTTTTAAATTTATCTTTTTTTACAAGTAGATGGTACATTAATTAACATCAAAATATTATAAAACTGGAGAGAAGGGAGCACTACGAGAATTAGTAGTAGTAGTAGTAGTACAAACCCTTTCCTTAACTGCAACCCTATTATTCTACAACTGCTATTACCATAACCAGCACCATTACTAACATTAAAGGTTACATTTAGGATTGTAGTAAAGATCCACTTCCAATTGTGGGAATAAGAGATATAAGTCCATAGAGAATTCTTTCCAGAACCCAAAAGGAGAGAAAAGTAAGCTTTAAATCTATAGCTAAGGAATATATTTTTCCCTCAAAATTTGAACTTTCAGTGGGTCCTTGTTTGGTCTGATGTTGTCTGATCCTAGAGTTTTACATCAACAAAAAAGAAAATGCAGAGACTGTAGAGAAAGCAAGTTTAAACAATAGCACTGGGTTACATAACTCTATTATGTAACCTGTGAAGAGCGTGTATGTATATATATTTGCTTAAGAATATACAGAGATGATGGTAAATAAACAGAAAGATACATATGGGGTACATAAAGTACTATGTTCATGGCTAGGGACATGGGAGTAGGTGACATGGTCAGAGGAGATGGAAAGGTGTCTGAGAACACTCCCTGCTCATTTAAAGTAAGAATCTATGGTCCTTCATGAATTTTTTTTCAAAGGCAGAGAAAGTGAAATTGCCTAGACCCAAAACAAAGTCTATTCAAACACACACACACACACACACACACACGAAAAGCCTACTTCTTTCAAAAGAAAAAAAAAAGTCTCCAACTCTGACATTTTCCACAGCTTAACGTAGAGGAGAGGAAAAAAGTAATTCAATGCCTGCTTATAACATTTTTTTTTTTTGAGACAGAGTCTTGCTCTGCCGCCCACGCTGGAGTGCAGTGGTGCAATCTCGGCTCACTGCAAGCTCCGCCTCCTGGGTTCACGCCATTCTCCTGCCTCAGCCTCCCAAGTAGCTGGGACTTCAGGCACCCACCACCACGCCTGGCTAATTTTTTGTATTTTTAGTAGAGACGGGGTTTCACCATGTTAGCCAGGATGGTCTCGATCTGTTGACCTCATGATCCACCTGCCTCAGCCTCCCGAAGTGCTGGGATTACAGGCATGAGCCACTGCGCCTGGCCATGCCTGCCTCTAATATTCTTTAACGCTCCTTGCTTTTGATATATTTTTGTTCTCTTTAGGATTAATATCTTGGTAGCTAATACATTTACTCTGAACTGAGCTTTCATCTGTTATTGAAATTTCCTTCGTGTTTAAGGCATACTCATAACTGTAACCATAATGGATGAGAAAGAGAGAAGGCAAGAAAGAGTACCTCACGTGTGTGTGTACATGCATGTGTGCATGCATGTGTTTATGCAGTGTTTTGAAGGCGGGGTTATAAATCCCATTTATTTGTGCTTATTATCCACTGACTTTCTTATTGAGTTGTATTTATCAAAACTTTTCAATAATTAAAAAACCATAACAATTTAGGTTTTATTTCACTATTTTTTCTTTTGCTACAAATGCTAAGTTTCTTATATGTTCCAAAAGACTGAGATGTTAGTAAGCACACTGAAACATTATTCTTTGCTGATGATTATTAATTTTATATGAAATCATCATGCTTTCATAGAAATTAAAATAATTGCAGGTTATAATGTTTTCATATTTTCTAGGCTTTTTTTTTCAAGAAAAATGTCTTTTTTACATTCTAAGCAAGGTTAATATGAGAAACAGAAAGTTAGTATACCTCCTCAAATAACGGCACCAATGCAAAAATTAAAATGTTGCTATAGAATGTTCTTTTAACTAAAAAGAAGAAAAGGCTGAGCACAAGAGAACACAAAATACCAAAAAGAGAAGAGAAAACACTAGAAGAAAAATCTAGCCAAAAAACTATTTAATGTTGTGCTACTTAACTGTAATTTAGCGTATTACAAATTATGTTTGCACAGCTTAGTATGAATATTTAAATAATGCAATCTGGAATGCTAAACTAACACAGAAAAACACCAGAGGGGAAAGAAGGTTATAAAAGTACATAAATTTCTATCACAGAAGATTCTACTTGTCACATGAGTTACAAATTTAACAAGCATGTCTAAATCTTCTACGTAAAATCCAAGAAAATTCCCACTTTCAAAAACTATAACCTTCCAAAGACGTACCTCTTGTATGTAATTATTTTTCTCCAAGATGGAAAGAGCAACAGCTGCACACTCCAGTGTAGAAAGGCATCTATTAGTCGGTTGCATCCGAATTACGTACTGACTAGAAATGCTAGTTTTTAACTGCACCTGAAATCAAACACAAAATAGAATGTAATTTTTGTTTTAAATTTAAAGTTATAAAGTCTGTGTTTTAAATACTAATTACTTTCCTTCCAAAACTGCCAGCAGCTTAGAAGTATTAAATGTATCAATATCTTTTATGTATAACATCCTTTTGTTATTACTGTTAAACAGTAGAAGCAAGAAGATAGCTATACACAAGAAGACATATCCACAATATATACAAACTACTCCAAATCCAGGGTAAAAAGACTAATAATCCCCTTGCAGTAAAGAGTGAATATACACTTCACAAAAGAAGTTATAAGAATGGCAAATAGATACATAAAAAAGTGTTCAACATGATCCAACGTAAATTAAAACCACAATAGGGTAACATTTCACACTCAATAGAAGAGCTAAAATCAAAAAGGCTACAGCTAAAATCAAAAAGGCTACAATAACCAAAACAGCAGGGTACTGGTATTAAAACAGATATATAAATCAATGAAACAGAACAGAAGCCTCAGAAATAACGCCACACATCTACAAGCATCTGATCTTTGACAAACCCGATACAAACAAGCAATGGGGAAAGGATTCCCTATGTAATAAATGGTGTTGGGAAAACTGGCTAGCCATATGCAGAAAACTGAAACTGGACACCTTTCTTACACCTTACAAAAATTAACTCAAAATGGATTAAAGACTTAAGCATAAAACCTAAAACCAGAAAAACCCTAGAAGAAAACCCAGGCAATACCATTCAGGACATAGGCATGGGCAAAGACTTTATGACTAAAACACCAAAGCAATGGCAACAAAAGCCAAAATTGACAAATGGGATCTAATTAAACTAAAGAACTTCTGCACAGCAAATGAAACTATCATCAGAGTGAACAGGCAACCTACAAAATAGGAGAAAATTTTTGCAATCTATCCATCTGACAAAGGGCTAATATCCAGAATCTACAAGGAACTTAAACAAATTTACAAGAAAAAAGCAAACAATCCCATCAAAAAGTGGGCAAAGGCTATGAACAGACACTTCTCAAAAGTCTACATTTATGTGGCTAACAAACATGAAAAAAATCTCATCATCACTGGTCATTAGAGAAATACAAATCAAAACCACAATGAGATACCATCTCACGCCAGTTAGAATGGTGATCATTAAAAAGTCAGGAAACAACATACACTGGAGAGGATGTGGAGAAACAGGAACACTTTTACACTGTTGGTGGGAGTGTAAATTAGTTCAACCATTGTGGAAGACAGTGTGGCAATTCCTCAAGGATCTAGAACCAGAAACACCATTTGATCCAGCAATCCCATTACTGAGTATATACCCAAAGGATTATAAATCATTCTACTATAAAGATGCATGCACACATACGTTTATTGCAGCATTATTCATAATAGCAAAGACTTGAAACCAACCCAAATGCCTATCAATGACAGACTGGATAAAGAAAATGTGGCACATATACACCCTGGAATACTATGCAGCCATAAAAAGGATGAGTTCATGTCCTTCTCAGGGACATGGATGAAGCTGGAAACCATCATTCTCAGCAAACTAACATGGGAACAGAAAACCAAACACCGCATGTTCTCAGTTGTAAGTGGGAGTTGTACAATGAGAACACATGAACACTGGGAGGGGAACATCACACACCGGGGCCTGTTGGGGGGTGTGGGGGCTAGGAGAGGGATAGCATTAGGAGAAATACCTAATGTAGATGATGGGTTGAGCAAACCACCATGGCACGTGTATACCTATGTAACAAACCTGCAAGTTCTGTACATGTATCCCAGAACTTAAAGTATAATAATAAAAATAAAATAAAATAAAATAAAAATAAAATAAAATAAAATAAAAAATGGGGAAAGAACTCCCTATTCAATAAATGGTGCTGGGATAACTGGTTTACCATATGCAGAAGAATGAAACTGGACCTCTACATATCACCATACACAAAAATTAATTCAAGATGGCCAGGTGGGGTGGCTCACACCTATAATCCCAGCACTTTAGGAAGCCGAGGCTGGCAGATCTCTTAAGGCCAGGAGTTTGAGACCAGCCTGGCCCATATGGTGAAACCCTGTCTCTACTAAAAATACAAAGAAAAAAAAAATTGCCAGGCGTGGTGGCATGCACCTATAATCCCAGCTACTTGGAAGCCTGAGGCAGGCTTGAAGTCTGGAGGCAGAGGTTGCAGTGAGTCAAGATGGCACCATTGCCCTCCAGACTGGGTGACAGAGCCAGATGCCACCTCAAAAAAAAAAATTAATTCAAAATGGATTAGACTTAAATGTAAGGCCAAGGACTATAGAAATCCTAGAAGAAAACCTAGGAAATACCCTCTGGATATCAACTTTGGCAAAGAATTTATTACTAAGTCCTCAAAAGCAACTGCTACAAAAGCCCAAGAGCTGGCAAGTGGAATCTAATTAAACTAAAAAGCTTCTGCACAGAAAAAGAAACTATCAACACAGCAATCCGAAAACCTACAGAATGGGTGAAATTATTTGCAAACTATGCATCCAACAAATATCCAGAATCTACAAGGGGCTTAAACAAATTTCAAGCAAAAAACAAAGAACCCCATTAAAATGTGGTCAAAGGATGTGAAAATACATTTTTCAAAAGAGGACATACATGTGGCCAACAAGCCGATGAAAAGATGCTCAGTATCATTAATCATTAGAGAAATGCAAATCAAAACCACAACAAGGCTGGGTGCAGTGGCTCAGGTCTATAATCCCAGCACTTTCAGAGGCTGAGGTGGGTGGATCACATGAGGCTGGGAGTTCAAGAACAGCCTGGCCAACATGGTGAAACCCAATCTCTACTAAAAATACAAAAATTAGCTGGGCATGGTGGTACACATCTGTGGAGAACTGCTTGAACCCGAGAGGCAGAGACTGCAGTGAGCCAAGATTGTGCCACTGCACTCCAGCGTGGGCGACAGAGAGACCCTTTCTCAAAAAAAAAAAAAAAAGAAAGAAAAGAAAAGAAAAAGAAAAGAAAAAAACCAACACAATGAGATACCATCCCACACAAGTCAGAAGGGCTATTATTAAAAAGTCAAAAAATAGCAGATGCTGGCAAGAGGTTATGGAGAAAAGGGAATGTTTATACACTGCTTGTGGGAATGTAAATTAATTCAGCCACTGTGGAAAGCATTGTGGTGATTTCTCAAAGAAATTAAAACTGAACTATCAATTGACCCAGAAATTCCATTATTGGATATATATATATCTAAAGGAATATAAATTGTTCTACCATAATGACACAGGTACTCGTAGATTGATTGCAGCACTATTCACAACAGCAAAGGCACGGAATCAACCATGATGGATTCAGTAAAGAAAACGTGGTACATATATACCATGGAACACTATGCATTCATCATTAAAAAAATGAAATCATGCCTTTGCAGCAACATGGATGCAGCTGGAGGCCATTATCCTATGTGAATTAATGCAGGAACAGAAAACCAAACCACATGTTCTCATCTGTAAGTGAGAGTTAACTACTGGGCACACATGGGCATAAACACAGGAACACAGACACTGGAGACTACTAGAGAGAGGAGAGAGGGAGTGGGGCAAGTGCTAAAAAACTACCTATCAGGTATTATGCTCACTACCTGGGTGACAGTTATCATTCACACCCTAAACCTCAGCATCACACAATATACCTATGTAACAAACCTGCACGTGTACCCCCGATCTAAAACACAAGTTGAAATTATTTTTTTAAGTTAAAAAATAACAGATGTTGGCAGGGCTGAAGAGAAAAGGAGATGCTTATACACTGTTGGTGGGAATGTAAATTAGTTCAGCCACTGTAGAAATTAGTTTAGAGATTTCTCAAAGGAATGAAAATAGAACCACCATTCAACCCAGCAATCCCATTACTGGCTATATACACAAAGGAAAAGAAATCATTCTACCAAAAAGATACATGCACTCATATGTTCACTGCAGCCCTATTCATAATAGCAAAGACAATGGAATCAACCTAGGTGAATCAATCATATTGGTGGACTGGATAAAGAAAATGTGGTACATTTGCATTATGGAATACTACACAGCCATAAAAAGAATGAAATCATGTCCTTTGCAGCAACATGGATGCAGCTGGAGGCCATTATCCTAAGCAAATTAACACAGAAAATGAAAATCAAATACTGCATATTCTCTCTTATAAGTGGGAGCTAAACACTGTGTACACACCGACATAAAGATAGGAACCACAGACACAACAGGGAGGAGGGCAAGGACTGAAAAACTATGTATTGGGTACTACGCTCACTATGTAGGTCACACCCCAAACCTAAATGTCAGGCAATATATCCTTGTAAAAAACCTGCACATGTACCCTCTGAATCTACAAAGTTAAAAAATTTTAATACTTAAATTTAGGGGGTTTTGTGACTTTACTGGGGAAGAAGATGTGGGGATAAGGAGTGGAGAAAGGGAGTATTTAAAAAGGTTAAGGATTTGTGTCTGAATTCCAGCTTAGAAAGTTGATAAACAACTACTTTAATCAATTATTAACTTTTAGTTGGAAAATTTTAAATTGGTTAACAAGTATTATTAGTCATAATTTGTATCTCTGGAGGAACTTTGGTAAGTTTATAAAGTGGAGGTAGCTCACAGCATACAAATATTACAATTACAAATTTAGACATTTTTTCACATTATGAAAAGTGGAATACATTTCCATTTAACCTGAGAAATCTATAAAAACTGCTTAGACTTTTGATCCAAATAAGAACTGTGTTTAATTTATAAAACATGCCATGCTTATCTAATCCTTTCCTAGGACTAGTAAAAGGATTGCTTTCTTTTATTCTATGCAACTCTAATTTTAATAATGCAAAATCTGAAAACCTTATGTCAAAATATTGTCATTAATTTCTCTGAGGATACAGGAAAAATTTAACCAGAGCAAAACTTAGCATGTTATTGAAATCTACATCAAGAATATAAATACATTATGTTTTCCAAACATTATGCCTTAAGGTGACATTTCTAGAGCACTCATTTAGAAAATATTCTAAAGAGAATATGCAATTTTTTAAATTATATAGTCATATAAGAAAAGTAGATGTTAAAAAGACCTTTTCTACAACCATTATATTTGTCTAATCACATAAACACAAAAGCAAACACACAAAAAAAATCAAAATGGAGATTTTTCTCCCATAAAAATGGAGATACACCATATTCTTCAAGGTAATCAACTCAAGAAATAGGTATAAACTTGATACTATGGGAAACTAGTGTTTCATTATCAATTACATCATTCATATGTTTCTAAAATATTTCACATTCTATATAAAGTTACACTTTTTTAAAGATTTTAAATTAATCATAGAAATATGGATTTAAAACCATATAATTTATATTTTTGTTCCTTTAAAATTAAAATGTTGACTGGGCACAGTGGCTCACACCTGTAATCTCAACAACAGGAGGCCAAGGTGGGAAGAGTTTGAGACTAGCCTGGGCAACAAGCCAGTGCCCAGGTGTTAACCATGGTTAGCCAAGCGTGGTGGCATGTGCCTGTAGTCCCAGTTACTCAGGAGTCTGCGGCAAGAGGATCACCTGCGCCTGGGAGGTTGAGGCTCCAGTGAGCCATGACTGCACCACCGCACTCCAGCCTAGATGACAGAGCAAAACTCTGTCTTAAAAAATATTATAATAATCATTTTCAGACCTATAACTAAGTATAAATATGAAATTATAAGAAGTTGTGGTAAAAAGTTTTAATTACATATTTACACTAAGTTCAACCTCTTATAATTACATATTTACACTTAGTTATAGGTTCTAAAAGAAATTCTAAATAAAAAAGTGTCTTGCACAGGCAGTGTCTTGCAGGCAAGGGATATTTATCACACAGCCTTTAAAATTAACTTTTACTTAAAGCAAGTGATATGGGACTTTTTAAATTTTTATTTATTGTTTTTCTTTATTTAGCCCATTCCTGTTGAATGCAGGCAATTGTTTAATACTGCATATAAATAGATACATAAGTATAGTATACCAATAAAGAAAACACTAACCTAAATTTAGACTTATTAAAATACTGATGAAAGATAAAGATGTTCATCTGAAAGTCTGCAATGGGAGTAAATATTGGGCCTGGTGATTGGCAAGAATATCTTTAGTATTAAGACTGATATGACAGTTTAATAGGATAGCATATAACTCAAGGTTACCACTCTTGTTAGAAACATACTGTAAAAATTTTGCATTTGTTATTTTACTTTCTATAATTATCTTTTCTAAATATAAAAAATGCATTTTAATTATTAAAGACCCACAAGATTTAGAAATGCATAATATAAAACGTCAAGTGCCCTGTAGTGTCACCAGCCAGAGAAAATAACTATTTACTTGAAGGTATTTACTTTTCCAACACCTTAATTTTCAAAATATGATTATAAAATTGTTAATATTTATAAAATAGAATAGGTAATAGTTGAGCTATGAAGTATAAGATTAAAACTGACATCCTTGAATCCTCTAATAACCATTTAAGAAATGGAATATGTCCAAAATAACTGACACTGTCAGTATGCTCCTCCCAGTATACTCCAGAGAAAGAGAATCAAGATCCATCCAAGTTCACTTATGAATGTCCATAATAAAACAGTAAAAGTTCTCCTAATAAACCCCACCTTTTCTGAAATAGCCACTACTCTAAATTTTTAATAATTCTCTTACTTTTTGGTATCCTAAATAAGACACTGTTCGATTTTGCCTATTTTTGAACTTTATAAAAAGGTTATGTATTCTTCTATGACTTGTCTTTTTAACACTGTTATCTCAGGTATTCATCCATATTATTCCTATAGCTGCGGTATATTCAGTTTATTTCTATCTTATGAATCCCTCTCTGTGAATTTGCCACAATTTATGTATTCATTGAAATATTTGGGATATTTAAAGTTATTTGCTATTATAAACAAAGTAATAAAAATTAACCCATCTTAGTCTAGAACTACAGGAGTGTCACTAGAGTACACACGTAGGAGTAAAACTGATTTAAGTACTAGAGTAAGCACATTTGCAATATCATGAAACAATGACAAACTGTGTTCTAAAGTAGTTATACACACCCTTCAGTTCCGAATAAGAGTTCCATCTGTTCCATGTCATCTCCTACATTTAGTATTATCAGACTTTTAAAAATGTTTGCCAATCTAGTAGGTATAAAATGGTTTCTCATTGCGGATATTTTGTATTTTTCTTTACTACATTATTCATCAGTTTATAAAGCTATTTTATATCCTTTACCTTCACTCCAATGAGGCTTTGATGATGATGATGATGATGATTATTATTATTATTATTATTATTATTATTTTGAGACGAGGTTTTGCTCTTGCTGCCCAGGCTGGAGTACAATGGCACGATCTTGGCTCACTGCAACCTCTGCCTGCTGGGTTTAAGCGATTCTCCTGCCTCAGCCTCCCAAGTAGCTGGGATTACAGGCACCCACCACCACGCCCAGCTAACTTTTTTTTGCATTTTTAGTAGAGATGGGGTTTCACCATGTTGGCCAGGTCTTGAACGCCTGACCTCAGGTGATCCGCCCACCTCGGCCTCCCAAAGTGCTGGGATTACAGGCGTGAGCCACCGCACCCAGCAGCTTAGATTTTTATTGTTCATGTTATAAATGAAGAAATGTAGATGCACACATGTACTTCCATTTAAAAAAAAGTTTGAAAACTGTAAGAGATCTTAATAGCAGTCTCTACTCTGCCACTAACTAGATGAGTGAACTTTCCTAGTCATGTGTGTGGAGGTGTGTATATGTGTATGTTAAGCTTTTGTGGTTTTTTTAATGAAGTATAACCTCTATGTGTACATATGTATACATATATAATATAGAGTGTGTAAGTCTTAATATGTGTCAGGCTTGATATATTTTACAAAATGAAAAGTTTTACTTTGGCCATATGTTGGGTTTTTGTTTTTTTTTTTGCAGTTTCCTAATGACAAATGCTATTGAGAATCTTGTCTTACGCTCACTGGCCATAGACCTTTTTTTGTGAAATGCCTGTTTTAAGTCTTTTACTCATTTTACAAATACTGGGCTGTCTTCTTAATTTTTAGGAGTCTTTAAAAATTACAAATGTCTTCTCACTGTGAATTATATTTTTACTCTAGTGTCTTTTGATGACAAGTTATTGATTTTAATGAAACATAATTTATAAATATTTTACTTTATGGTTACTGCTTTTCATATTGTGTTTAAGGAATCTTAGACACCAAAGTCACCTAAAAGAAAAGGAAACAGTAACTAGCAGATACACAGTGCTGGTCGCCTGCCTGTTCCCACTAGCTACAGTGGAAAATCTGATGATTCACCTAGTATTGAGTGGAGTAGAGAATAGGCAGTAGTATAGTATATGAAAATATAAGCCAGATACCATGACTCACACTTGTACTCTCACCACTTTGGGAGGCCGAGACAGGAGGATCACTTGAGCCCAGGAGTTCAAAAGCAGCCTGGGCAACATGATAAATCCCTATCTCTACAAAAAATACAAAAATTAGCCATATGTGGTAGCATGCACCTGCAGTCCCAGCTACCTGGGGAGCTGAGGTGGGAGGATAGCTTGAGCCCAGTAAGTTGAGGCTGCAGTGAGCCAGGATAATGCCACTGTATTATTCCAGCCGGATTACTACAGAGACTCTGTCTCAAAAAATAAATAAAAATATATATAAATATATATTAGTTATGCTGCTATAACTTATATATTATATATAAAAACATAGTATGTTTACAATATGGATTGTATTTAATATATTAATAATCTTAAACGAATATATAACATATAAATTAACATTCTTTCCTTTCTTACACAGAATGTATGCTATAAACATTGTTCTGTACCTTGCACTTTTCATTTAAATTACTCTTAAAAGTATCTAAATATCATTCTTTTCCATATTTCTTTTATATGTCTTTTTATAACGGTAGAATACTTGATTGTATAGCTATACCATAGTTTATTCAAGCAGTCCACTTTTTTGATATTTGGGTTGTTTTTCTAGTCATTTGCTATTTTAAGAAAAATAATAAATAGCTTTGTGTTAATCTTCCTAGGAATTGCTGGGTCAAAGGGAAAATTTATATAAATATTCATTAAATATGATCAAGTTACCCTCAATAAAATGGTAACATTTTGCATTCCTGAAACAATATATGAAAGCACAAGTTTCCCCACAAGTTCATAACAGAGCATATTGTTTAGGATTTTTGACCACCTGATAGGTCAGAATGGTATCTCAGTATAATTTTAATATGCAATATTCTTATTAGGACAGAGGTTGAGCCTTGTTGCCGTATGTCTAAGGGCCCACTTAAACTTATTTTTTTCTTTAAGTTGTCTATTAATATCTTCTGCCTATTCTTCTACAAGATTAATGGTCTTTTCACTTTTAGAAATGATTGCATTACATAAGTCGCAAATGTGTTCCTGGTTTATCTCGTCTTTTGACTTTAAATCCACATCCACTTTGGGGTAAGCTAAATGCAAACTGCCTCCACTTCTCAATAGAAGTCAGGATGAGAATTCATTTGTATGCATGACTTCATTGCTTTACACTAGAACTGGGCTTTAAAGGACAATTTTCTCTAATTACTAATTAATGTTTGAAAATACCTTTACATAGAAGGGTTCTAAAAACAAAATGATGGTTGCTGCTAAATGTCTCCCAGTGGTTACCTGGATTAGAGTTAAATCATTTAAGCAGACATTGTGCAATGCAGTTTTTATTGGTGGGTTCACCTGGAAGTTACTTAGCCTAAAGTTTGATGTTCTAATGATACCATCAGATTGAATTTGATGATTAGAGTGAGCTTTTGGTAAAGCCCACTTAAAAGATTTCCAAACTAAAATAATTTCACTCTTGGGGCTTCATCTACCCATTTCAACAGTGCTGAGAGCAGGTACAGAAATTTAAAAATTTTTCCCTGAGGCAAATGTTGGCCTTGCTCAAAGGTATTAAGGTATTACCTTTATTTGTCCTACTTATAGAGGTAGCATAGCCTTCTACTGCAATAGCTGCCCTATAAGATCCTCAATCTCACCCTCAGTTTGGCTGATAACCCAAACACATAGGTTTTCACTAAACTAGTTTTTTTAAAAAAGAATAATTTCAAACTTACTATTTCTCAGTATTTTTTCTTTCAATAAACATTTACTGAGTACCAACTATGTGCCTGGTACCTAGAAAAGAGACTGGGATGAGGCAGAGACAGCAGGGGAGAAGTTCCCTGTGTCATTGATCAGCATAGCCAAAAGAGCAAAAAATGAACATAAACACACAAAAATAATAGTACTTAGTGGTAGGTCCCAAAAAGAAAATAAAATGGGCTGATAGAAAGTAACTGGAGAGGCTCATTTAGAATGAGTAATCAGGGGAAAGACTCTGTCCAGGGAGGTAACATTTGAGCTGAGAGCTAAAGAGCTAAAACCGCAGGGATCTGGGGAAGCAAGTTCCAGGTAGCGGGAGTAACAACTGTAAAGGGGCGAAGTCAGAGGTCCCCAGGCCCCAGGCCATGGACTGGTACCATTCTGTGGCCTCGCAGGATGTGAGTGGCAGCAGATAGGTGAGCAGGCATTACCGCCTAAGCTTTGCCTTCCATCAGATCCGCCACAGCACTAGATTCTCGTAGAAGAATTGCACATGAGAGGGATCTAGGTTGCACATTCCTTATGAGGATCTAACTAATGCCTGATGATCTGATGATCTGAAGTAGTTTCATCCCAAAACCATCGCCCCATTCGTGGAGAAACTGTCTTCCAGGAAACCAGTCCCTGGGTGCCAAAAAGGTTGGGGACTACCGGGCAAAGCAATAGCGGCATGTGCAAGGAACAGCTAGAAAGTTGGAGTGTCTGGAACATAGTGAGTAAAGAAGGGCATCCTTTTACATCCACGGAGTTTTAGATATCTATTCCTAGGGTAAAGCAAAAAGAATGTTAGAAATGGGGCAGATATAAACGAGAAGGTATCAAGGCAGCCTTGGTTACTTTATTGTCTTTGTATACAGGTCTTTTAGTGTGATTTAAAAATTTAAAAAGTGAAGATCTTGAATTTGCATCTCAAAACAGGGAATCCACTTAATATATTATTTACTTTGAAGAAACACAAAATACTATACATATATACCAATTTATACTATTATACTTCTTAGTTGGTAAAACAGTGTTGGTTTTCTACCTAACAATAATTTACCCCACCTTCCTTGCCACCAGAACCCCCAATTTGTTCAGATGTTCAGTTAACAAAGTACTCAGAGAAGGTGGGGCTAGCCTCGGGGAATGAATTGTAAGTACACACAAACTGTGACTATCCCATTATTCTTTCCCAGTGATTAGTTTAGGGGTCTTCATATGAGTCAATTTTGGTCAATGAGACATAACAGGAAGTCTGATGTGGCACTTTTGGCAAAGTTTTATCTGATAAAAAGAGAGAGAGATGTTAAAAAGGCTATATCCCTTATTCTTCTTGCTTTGGACATTCTTATGTGAAAAGCTGATCCAGAGCCCTGATCTTGCTGAACTGCTGACTTAGCCAATCCTGAACTACCTACCTCTGGACTTTTTATGAGAAAGCCCGTATTTTTTCAAGCCACGTTTAGTCACATACTCTGTTATATATAGGGAATGGCAACCTCAATAACACAAGTGGACACTGCATTATGTTTTTCAGTTCATAGCTTTTACTTTAAGTTATTTAACTTTATACTTTTTACTTTCCTAAATGTTCCAAATTATAAAAACAAATAGCTGTCCCCAGAAAAGGCAGAAGTTCCACAGATTCCACAACGGAATGCATACTATAAATCAAGTATGCATAAATTATATGCTGCCTATATTCTTCTGAATCCTTTCCACTGTGCATTCTATCTTTAAATTAATTACATGTCATCATCCACCAAACCAAGTAGGCATTAAACCATAGAGGAAAACATCTTATTCAAGAAGTCCTTTCCTATAAGAAGGAATACACATTTCAATGCGCTTCCATTCTTTTGAGTCAACTGCATAGCTATTGCATAAAGAAGTCCTTAATAACAAATACAGTTACTTTAATTTTTGTGGGTGAGTAATGTGTGTGTGACTTCATACAGAAAAGAGACCTATGACTTTTAAGTTAATAAAAAAGTTTCCAGTTCAAAAAGGTTTTGAGTCATTGTATTAAAGGATTTGTGGACATAGAAGACATGCAGCTTGAGAGGAAAAGGTAATTTTGGACATTCTCATGGAAGGAGCAGATCCAGAGCCCTGATATTGTACATTTACAAAGTACCTAATAAGGTTTTATAAATACTATTATCTCATTTAATTAGTTTCCAAGTATATATAATTGTTCCTGTTTCCAAATTAGGAGACTAAGGCTCAAAAACAGAGTACACAATATGCCCAAAGCCATTAGCTAATAAAAGGGTTGAAACCATGTCTGTCTAGCCAAGGATCTTTCCCTTGCACATCAGGCATTAATGCCAAAGATGGCATTAAAAAGTCCTCCACAATCTGGGCCCTATCTTACTCTCTGGCCTCTTTTTTTTTTTGCCATTTCCTTAGTTGTATCTTATTTTGCAAGAACCCTGACCTGCCTGTAGTTTCTTACATATATGATGCTCTTTCTCTCCTCTGAGACTTTGCTCCTACCCTCCCCTCTTTATATAAGTGTCCTTCTCTTTCTCTGCTCATCTTCCCCTGGATGACTTTTACATATTCTTTAAGTGGGTAACACCCCTCCATTAGGAAACATTCCATAATTTCCCCTGCCAAGATACATGATATTTCCCTTCTCCCAAAATACCTACTTCCATTGTTCTTGGCATACTGCATCATAAGTATATTCGTGCATTTGTGCCCCTCAACTCTACTGTGATCCTTCAGAACAGAAATGTTCCTTTCCCCCCATCTTTGTATTTGCACCTAACAAAGGGACTGGCACATAAAATATACTGAATAAAATTTGCCTGATAAACACATGTGTAACCAAACACATTAGCCAACCAGTCACATTCCTTTCACAGGAAAGGCAGAAGTTTTACCTTTTAATTCTTTCTATGTTTTCCTTGACACAGAGAAAGTACCCTGGAATAGGATTTCATTTATATTGACAGAAAAATACTCAATATTTATGAAGAATACATCAAATTGGGAAGTAGTTTCTGAACTAAAATACTGATAATTATGAAAAGAATGCATATAATAGCACAGCTCTCCAGAAGGGCTTTTAATCATAAAATAATGCATGGCCCCAAACATGTTTCCTATCTCTGTTTTAAAAGTTACTATTAAAAGTAAGAAACATACAAGGAAGCTGGCCTCCTAACAACCAGTCAGTAAATTCTGAAATGCAACTTCAGCAAGATTTCCTTTAAAATGTTTTAGTATAATAGTAAAATAATTTTTTTCTTTACTTTTTCCTTGTTCTATCTTCAGCCAGATAAAATACATTTTTTTAAGTAAAAGTACTACACAGCTAAAGAAAGGATAGAACTGCTTCCCACATTGCTGCTATATTTAATGATATACCAGAGTTTATATTTTGCATCCACGCTTTTATTTGCCTTCTAAATGACTGCTATACATGAAGAGAAATGTATGAAGTAGAAAAAAAAAAAATCAGTTTGAAATGGTTGGTTAAGAGGCTGGTGAAATGGTAACTACTGTGATTTATTTACATTTGGCTCATTTTTAATGAACTTTTAGCATTAGAACTATGAGATGTTCCTAAGTACAGGACAATAAAGCAAAACAAAGTTCCCTAGCCGGATTAGGAAATTACTTTCCATTAATTAAAAATATGTACTTTTCCTCATCCATAGACTTTAGCACACTATTTCCTTAGCCATAAGTTAGCCAAGATT
Organism: Theropithecus gelada; assembly: GCF_003255815.1. Taxonomy (NCBI): domain Eukaryota; kingdom Metazoa; phylum Chordata; class Mammalia; order Primates; family Cercopithecidae; genus Theropithecus; species Theropithecus gelada. Next base: position 115,390,430 of record NC_037673.1, read on the forward strand.
AAACAGATAAAGAAGCAGAAAAAAAATGAAAACTACAAAAACTTACTTCTCTTATTTTTCTGCTTATAGTTCATAAACATTTTATCATGTACTATATCATTATTTTATGCAGCACTATAATTTTAATAATAATTAATGATTAAAGCAATGTAAATAACATCACTGAAGGCGATGAGGAAGAATGGAGCTGGTATAAGTTACTTTGGAAAATGATAACTGGATACTGTTAGGCTAAAGTCACAAAGAACTATATATAAACATAGCACTCTAGTAGGTAAATTTGTTTCTTGTGAGGGTAGGCATTAACAATTCTGAGACTAATTTATACGTATACTCAGTTTGAACACATAAATTACAGAGAATGGGAACCGGTTTCTCAATGGCAGAGAAAGAAATTATACATAAGCAAAGAGGAAAGGCTAGAATGAACGGTGTGGTGCTGGATTAGAGTTTGAGATACCAGTATAAACTCATTTATCTTAACATATAGGAAATATTAATTAAAATTAATAAATTAAATATTTTATTTAATATATTAATATTTTAACATATGTGCCGCTAGATACAGAAATATTATATATGTAAATATACATGGGTTAGTATACACAGACCTATTTCCTAGGGCTGTCAACTGAGAGAATGTAGAAGCAGTGACACTGCATAGCAAGGAAGACACCTGGAGCCCATACCTTGGTTTCTAAATACAATTCATCAATAAAAGGAACCCAGGCTCCTTGGAGAAATGGGTGGTTTTAGGGCTAAAGCAGGAAAATCCAGATGAGCCTGGAGAACCTGGTAGTGACAGAAGTTAAGAAAGTCCTTAAGAAAAGAAAGGGAACAAGGGGTGGGGCATGTCAAAAGGATCCAGGAACCAATCTGAAAGAGCTCCCAGTGACCAAAGCTAAAACAAGTTGAGCAAAAAAAAAAAATAATAAAGATAGAATTGGATTATAAACCGAAGAATAAAACAAATATCCCTGAGTCAATATTGACGTAAATGTTTAAACAATAACAATCCGTTAGAAGGAAAGAATTGTTGTAGATACTCCTTTACAAAAAATTTCAAGTAATATATTTAGATATTCCTGTTTTCAGGAGGTAGATCTTAATTCTCTCCACCTTGAATGTGGGCTGAATTTAGTGATTTAATTCCAACAAATAGGGAACAGAAATGAAAAATAGTAACTTTACAGTGGAGAAAGATGGCAGACATCACCTTAAACAAGTGATTTGGGTTAACAAGACCAGTGACAAGTCATATTGATATCATGTGCCCCTGAGATGATGAAAAGCACACGTTTGGTTTTTTTTGTTGTTTTTTTTTTTGAGACAGATCTCATTCTGTCACCCAGGCTGGAATGCAGTGGCATGATCTCGGTTCACTGCAACCTCGACCTCCTAGGTTCAAGTGATTCTCCTGTCTCAGCCTCCCAAGTAGCTGGGACTATAGGCACCTGCCACCATGCCTAGCTTATTTTTGAATTTTTAGTGGAGACAGGGTTTCACTATGTTGGCCAGGCTGATTTCGAACTCCTCACCTCAAGTGATCTGCCTGCCTTGGCCTCCCAAAGTGCTGGGATTAGAGGCATGAGCCACCAAGCCTGGACACCTCTGTATTCTGTATCAAGATCTATAACCCCAATATCATGAGAAGATAGCAGATAAACCCAAATTGAGGACAAAATACTTGACTAGTACTCTTCAAAAGTGTCAAAGTCATGAGAAATAGGACTATGTAAAACAGTAACTACAAAATTGTCAAGAATAGAGGAGACTAAAGAAACGTGACTAAATAACATGCTATGCTGGGTTGGTCCTGAAATAGAAAAAGAACATTAGTGGAAGAACTGGTGATATCTAAATAAAGTCTATAGTTTAGTTAATAATACTGTACCAGTGTTAACTTGTTAGTTTTGACAAATGTACCATAGTTATTTTAGATGTTAATATTGATACATCTCTGATGAGTATCAGTGGGCTCTTGTCTCATGTCTAATTGGATAAAACAACACGGACACACATGGAGTGGTTTTAAAGAGCAGAGAGTTTAATAGGCAAGAAAGAAGGGAGACGAAAGAAGGAAGAAGCTCCCCTATATAGACACAGAGGGAGGGGGGCTCCAAAGCCAAGAGAGGAAACCCAGAGTGCCAGGCAGATAACAGCCAGTTATATGAGGAGGCTGGAAGAGGTGGTGTCTGATTTGCATAGGGCTCAGGGGATTGGTTTGACCAGGCATGTCATTCACTTAGCCTGAAAAAACTAGCCCTCCCACCCTAGACTTTTAATATGCAAATGAAGTACGCCATGTTGTTCTACACATGTGGGGATACGTGGGAACGGCCATGATGCCAGACACATGTGGGGGCAAGGGCAAGAGGACAAGGTGGGATTGAATCGCCATGTTTGGGTGGACCCAGTTTCTAATGGCCAACATTTGTACATCAAAGGTTGCTGGCAAGCTCTAAAAGCCAGGGCTTTCCCACTAGAAAGAAACGTTTCTGGAGCTGCTTTAAGAGACAAGAACTTTCCAAGGACCCCTTTTCCTCTCTGTCTGTCTAAAATAATTTCCTTTTTTTTTTTTTTTTTTGAGCCGGAGTCTCGCTCTGTCACCCAGGCTGGAGTGCAGTGGTGCAATCTCGGCTCACTGCAAGCTCTGCCTACCGGGTTCACGCCATTCTCCTGCCTCAGCCTCCGGAGTAGCTGGGACTACAGGCTCCCGCCACCTCGCCCGGCTAGTTTTTTGTATTTTTTTTTTTAAGTAGAGACGGCGTTTCACCGTGTTAGCCAGGATGGTCTCGATCTCCTGACCTCGTGATCCTTCCGTCTCGGCCTCCCAAAGTGCTGGGATTACAGGCTTGAGCCACCGCGCCCGGCCTGTTTCTTAATAACTCCTATAACAACATTAGGGAAAGCTGGGTGAGAGAGATATAGAAAATCCCTGTACTGTCTCTGCAGATTTTCAGTGAAATATTCCAAACTAAGAAGCCTTTTTTTTTTTTAAGGTGATATAAAAATCAGTCAAAGAAATAAGGATAAAGAAAGTCACAGCATTAAAAAAGAAAATGTGGCTGGGTGTGGTGGCTCACCCTTATAATCCTAGCACTTTGGGAGACCAAGGAGGGAGGATTACTTGAGCCCAGGAGTTCCAGACCAGCCTACACAACAGGGTGAAACCACATTTCTTTAAAAAATACAAAAATTAGCCAGGTATGGTGGCACGAGCCTGTAGTCCCGGCTGCTCAGGAAGCTGAGGCAGGATAATCAATTGAGCCTGGGAGGTAGAGGCTGCAGTGAGCCATGATCACACCACTGCACTCCAACCTGAGCAACAGAACAAGACCCTGTCTCAAAAAACAACAACAACAAAAGAAAATGTAATTACATATGCTGTCACGTCACAAAAAAACTAAATCCATTAAGTCCTTAAGGAAATTAAACTATTTCAATGTCAAAAACTAAATCTAGGTATTGGCATCATTTTTTGAAGTCTTTCCCACCTTCTCCTACAATGGCTTTCTTTTAGTGTTAATTTTATATTTGTTTCAATTTAATAATGCTTCCAGAGATACTTTATGCCTAAAGCAAATACATATATATGGTTTCTCTCCCATCCTCATTTTTACCTAAATGTCACTAACACTATACACACTGTACCATAACCTTATTTTTTGTTTTTTTTCCCATTCACAATATAGCTTAGGGATCATTCTACAACTTTTAATAACTATCAACTGTATTGAATGCTACTGTTGGCCGGGCGCGGTGGCTCAAGCCTGTAATCCCAGCACTTTGGGAGGCCGAGACGGGCGGATCACGAGGTCAGGAGATCGAGACCATCCTGGCTAACACGGTGAAACCCCGTCTCTATTAAGAAATACAAAAAACCAGCCGGGCGAGGTGGCGGGCGCCTGTAGTCCCAGCTACTCGGGAGGCTGAGGCCGGAGAATGGCGTAAACCCGGGAGGCGGAGCTTGCAGTGAGCTGAGCTCCCATCCTCATTTTTACCTAAATGTCACTAAAACGATACACCCTATAACAAAAAAAAAAAAAAAAAAAAAAAAAAACAATGCTACTGTTGAAGAAGTAATTCTTCAAAATAAATTATGCTCTAAAAATATAAACAAAGACACAGGACTGGGTGGAATTAGCTTACGCAAAAAATAATTATATGTTTGCAAAACCAAAAAGAATTTCATAAAAATTAGTTTAAAAAATTAATACCAAAATAAAAACATTCAAATCTAAAGTGATGTCTCTGCTACCTTTTCCACATTATTGAATGTGGAAACAAATTTTAAATTAAAAATTACAAAGAAAACATCGCCAGTTAGAGAAAACAAGTATTTCCATGAATCTCACAAAGCAAGTAGGCAAATGTTTTTGGATTAATAAAATGTAACTTGTTTATTGCCAAGAGTAAGAATCTGCAAGAGTTTGAATCATCAAGGACAAACTTAAATAGATTTTTCTCAACACTTAGGTTATAAATAATATGCTAAAAAGATACTCAAATTAACAGAATTTTCTTTTTTTTTTTTTTTTTTTTTTTTTTTTTTTTGTTCTTTGTCTCTTAGGCGGGAGTGCAGTGGCCGGATTTACCTAGTTAAAAATCAAAGAAACTGAAAAATACAAATATCATTTGCGATAAACTGTGTGTGTGTGTGTACACTGGAAATACAGTAAGGAAAACTTGGACTATGCATAAACACATTTTAGTTATTTGGCTAAATTGAAAATATATTGGTATCATTAAATGTGAAAAAAGATATACTTAACTGAATATGTCCACATTTAAACAAAGAGGAAGGTTTATTTGCTCTAATTGCATTTTAATTATGCAGCCCTATTCAGAAGAGTGGGAAAATGCAAGATACTATTCATTAAGATTTTAATTTTGTATGGCAGACAACTTCTTTCATGGAAAAAATATAGCAATATTTACATTCATAACTTTGTGACAATTGTATTTGAGAACTAGAACACCTCTGTTTCAGGGGACGCATCCTGCTGCCTGGGCTTACATATATGTGCTTCATGTTTATGTTTACATGTTCAAAAAAATAAAAGAATTTTTTTTCAAATAAGGGCTCAATGCCTTCACTGCCCAGTCTTTTAAGTTTCACTATAGGCCTACTAGGCAAAAGATTCAAATCTTTTCCTACTGTTGCTTTATTTCCAATATAACCAACAGGAACAAAAGATTCAAAAATAATATAATAAATAACATTCTCAAATTATTACAAAGAGCTATAATTTAAAATTTTCTATCAATGAGTATTTTTTTATGTTTATTGACCAGTCTCCAAAAGTAGAAGTTAATTGCCTATGTTATTTAAAATGTTCCACACTACTGGAGAAGGTAAGTATATTAAAAAGAGCTTAAATCATGTTGAAGAAAACCATAAACATGTAGGGAGAAAAAAAAGAAATAACCAAGTGTTAAACTGGTCTCATATATACTCTAAGTACAAGAGGAATTGGAAATAAAGAAAAAACAGAAGACCACAAGGAAGAAGTAAAGGATATAAACAGTGTTATCAGAGGAATCTTTCTAAGAACTAGAGGAATAGACAAAACAAGTAGCTCAAGTCCTAAGCTTATTGCTTAAATACCTATTTGAACTTTTGCTCACCCAACTTGTAACTAAAAGCATTGAGAGATTATTAGGGCCCATTCTTCTTCATTATATTTTCTAGTATTTGGCTATTCAACAGTATGAACCAGTATCTGCAAGGACTCATAGCCTTTCCTCTTAAAACATAATCAACTTTAAATCTAAGAACCAAAAATATTATTTAAACCTCAGTAAAAATTATAATTAAAAAACACACACACTATTCTTATGGCCTATTTACTTCCAACTAAGATTAACAAATATACATGATGTTTTAACTAAACAAATTGTTTTTAAAATACTAACTATAAAAAGAACCACTTAAAATACTAGTGGCAAAACAGAAACGGATGCTATTAAAAATATCAAAGAGATAAAGCCATATGTTTTTCACCTATTCCCAATTCTAAAATTCTAGCAGACTTATTATGTGTAAAAACTGTACAGTGCTATGTTACCACATATCATAATGCTCACTTATAGAACTTTTCTTTTTAATTGTTAGGTTGCCAAAGCCATACTGCGTATTTTTTCATAAACACAGAACAGCAGCCCTCCCTCCTCTTAAATGCAAATAAAATGCTTTTTACCTACAGAAATTGTTAATGAAAGCATATATTTTCTGAAAAATTTAAACACACACACACACACAGCATATAATGTACATGCCTTTCCTATCTCATGACTAATTATTCGCTTCATAACCTTATGATACACCCACAAGTGAGTACTTACAATTTCTGAAATACATTTGAATATGAATTTGAGAAAAAGCATTCCTTCACAACCGGTAGACTTCAATCTAGACTGATTCTAGCTAGCTTCACGAATGATAATCACTTTAAAATAAGATACAAAAGCAATGTAAAACATGTTAAATGACATTACAACTGTCATACTTTATGCAAATACAGCATAAAGGAATAAAGCACTTGCTGACTCAAGAACCACTGCTTTGGACTCATGAGTATAAATATGTACTTCCATGTTTACTTTCCCTTCAATTTGTTTCTAAATATACTATATAACAAAAATATGGTCTATGTAATAAAATAAAAGACAAAAATATTAGAGAAACAGAATCATACATATAAATACATACATATTTAGAAAGTGAGAGAAAATAAAGCTTAAAATTTGAATCTTAATATTTTGGCATAGCTATGTTTTCTCAAACTTCCTTTGAAGTTAATTTTTAAAAACTGTCTAAATACATACAAATGAAAAATTTAAGAAACACAAGAGTAGATGAAGAGTGATTATATCTCAAGGAAAAATTATACTTCTTATTTTGCCTTACTTTAGCCTCATTTTTTAAAGCTACCAAACTGATGAGAGCAAAAGTGTCCTCATTTTATCTTACTGATTCACAACAAACATTTCAAAAATGGAAATAATTAATTTTCATTTTTATTCATAAAGAATATAACCTATCTCCTTAGGATTCAATAAATCTAAAAAATAAGAACCACTTTTGATTTGCAACACATACTTAAGCAAGGACCTTACCTCTCTTGTAGACCTTAATATCATCAAAGCTTGCTCCAGAGCAGTTGACAACCAGTAGAAGTGTATGAAATGTACCGAAGGTCTAAAAGAGGTACGTGTGTGTGTGTGTGTGTGTGTGTGTGTGTGTGTGTGTGTGTATATGTCTGTCTGTCTGTCTGTCAGTGATTTCTGGGAAGGAGAGTAACTGATGAGCCTTAGAAGCAAAATGCCTTAACATATTCCATTTTAGAACAACCAGGCAGTTATGAATCTAAAAACTGCTAAATTGTAACCTGCCTTTAAAAAAATCTCTCCCACTTAAAATTAATTAGTTGTTTCACACCAGAGAAGTCACTTAAAGTTCTTGAATTAGTTTCCTCACATGGAAATTTTGAAAGTACCAAAGACCTTACAGTCTAAAAATTTTATGATTCTTTAAAAAAAAAAATCATCAAAAGCATCCAAACTTTCAAATCGTTTCTACAGACAGCATACTAGTGATTACAGAATCAGACACATACTATTTCCCATGAGAAAGCCATGGTTCAATTACATTCATAATAACACTGATGCAAAAATTTTGGAGTCTTCATAAGCAAATTGAATCCAGCAGTGTGACAAAATGGAGTTCAAAAGATGGGAAAACATAAATGAACATTAATACTCTACAAGGGAACACAGAAGACTTGAAATAAATTGAAAGGTAAAATATATAAGAAAAAGAAGAATTTTATGTTTTAAAAATATAAATTATTCTTCAATTAAACTACAAAGTCAATATGATTTCAAAGAAACACCAACAAATACAATATAATTGTTGTTATAATTAGAGTTGAAAAAAATATTTTTAGGCTGGAAAAAAACAGGAAAATTCTGACAAATGTAGTAATGACTAATCTACTAAATATTCTACTAATCTACAAAAATACATTAAAAATTTACAGTTAAAGAAAACTAAATTTATATTGGCCTGAAATGGACAAGCACATGACAAAATAGAATAATGGAATGAGGTAATGATTTATAAACTTTACAGGAAGAATATGTAATAGCTTAGTTCAAAATTGAACAGCATACATAATCTAATTTACCTCAAAATAACTGATCAGAAAGAAAAAATTCATTCTATGGATCCAAGATAGAATTACTTACTCCCAAAGACTTTAAAGAATTCCACAGGAGAAAAAAAAATTCCTTACAAGTACACTCCAGCTAAACATCTGTTCTCTAATTAATAATTTACATGATCTATCCTCCACCTTTTTAGCAAGACAGTTTTTCAAGAGAGCAGAATGATTAAAAACTCTCTTGAGCCAGACACCCTTCAAAACCAGGACTGTCACTTTCTAACAGCATGTCCTTGAGCAAGTTACCTAACCTCTCTGGACTTCCATTTTCATAACTAAGTATTATGGAAACATCTCAGAGAAATACATATGGTTACATCAGGTTGTCAGATTGAGCCCAGGAACGTATTCCCTCCCACCTAAAATGTCTTAAATTAATAGAAAAGAAAAATATACATGAACATGCAGTCATCTATAACACACTTAAAAACCATAAACCACACTGCTGAAAGAAATTAAGGAAGACACCAATGAATGGAAAAATACCCCATGTTCATGGGTTAAAGGACTTAATATTGTTAAAATGCCAATACTACCCAAAGAAATCTACAAACCAATGCAATTCCTATCAAAATCCCAAGTCTTTTTTGCAGAAGTAAAAAACAAAAACAAAACAAAAAACCCTAAAATTTATATGGAATCTCAATAAACTACAAATAGTCAAAACAATCTTGAAAAAGAACTAAGTTGGAGATCCCATACTTCCTGATTTGAAAACTTAAGCTACAGAATCAAATAATGTAGTACTGGAATAAAGGCTGATTAAAACCAATGAAACAGAATAAACAGCCCAAAAATAAATACTGGCATAATGGTAAAATGATTTTCAGTACAGGTTACAAGACCATTCAATGGGAAACAAACAATATTTTCAACAAATGGGGTCAGAAATAGGAGATACCCACATACAAAAGAATGTAGTTGGGCCCTTAGCTTACACCATACACAAAAAATTCACTCAAAATGAATCCAAGACTGAAACATAAGTGCCAAAACTATAAAATTCTTAGAAAAAAAAAAAGGGGGGGAAATCTTTACAACACTGGACTTGGGAATTGCTTTCTTGGATATGACACCAGGCATATCCAACGTCAGGCAACAACAACAAAAAAAATAGATAAATTATACAACTTCAAATTTTAAAATTGCATCAAAGAACACAAGAAAGTGAAAAGGCAACTCACAGAATGGTAGAAAATATCTGCAAATCATACATCTAATAAGAGGTTAATATACAGAACATATAAAAATTCCTACAACTCAACAACAAACAAATAATGCCTCTAATCCCAACACTTTGGGAAGCTGAGGCAGAAGGATCACTTGAATCCAGGAATTCGAGACCAGCCTGGGCAAGACAGTGAGACTCTGTCTCTACCAAAAAAAATTAAAAACTAGCCAGTTGCAGTGGCATGTACCTGTAGCCCCAGCTACTCAGGAGGATGAGGCAGAAGGATCACTTTAGCCTGGGAAGTTGAGGCTGCAGTGAACCGTGACTGCCACTGCATTCCAGCCTGAATGAGAGCTTAAGACCCTGTCTCTTTTAAAAAAAAAAAAAAAAGGGGGGGGGGGGGGGGGGGAGATTTTGGCTACACTACAGCATGGAAAATCTTGGAGAACATTATGCTAAGCAAAATAAGCTAGTCACAAAAAGACTAATACTGTAAAATTCTACTCATATGAGGTAATTAGAGGAGTCAAAGTCATAGAGAAACGAGGCAGAATAGTGGTTCCCAGGAGTTGAAGCACAAGAAAAAAGGAAAGTTATTATTTAATGCATACAGTCAGTTTTGCAAGAGAAAAAGAGTTGTGAAAATGGATGGTGGTGGTGGTTGTAAACTATGAATATACCTAATTCCACTGAACTATATATTTAAAAATGGTTAAGACTGTACATTTTGTATGTGTATTTTACAACTTTTTTTTTTTACCAAACATTAAAAGAGATATCAGTTGATCAGAAATTGTTGGGATAGAAAATAGCTGGTGAGTGGATGGGATCGGATTGGTAGAAATGAAGTCAACCACAGCACAAAACTGCTAGAAAAAACTACAGCAGATCCACAAAAACTCCATGCTCAGGAGAAATAATACAAAGATTGAGGAGGGGTTCCTACTGCAATCTTTAGGATAATTAAACAACACTAAGGAACCTAGACTACCCCTACCTATACTAAAACCCTCTCCCATATCCTAAGCCTCAAGGAACAGAGAAATTTTTGTTGCCAACCTAAAAAACAAGAGCTGCTCTCTTTAAATATAATAAATAAATAACAGCATACCATAACATAATGTTCATCCTCCCCAGTAAATCAGGAAAAGCAAAGTCAGTAAGATCTCTTTCCACAATCAATTTGGTCAGATTTTAATCATTAATTCAGTAGGTATGGAAAAACAGATACCCCAATATATTAACATAGCCTTTGTTATGGTAACTTTATAGTTTTTATATCAATTTAAACACTCTTCATCTGAGCCATTTTACTTCTAGTTATCTTATATGGCCTGGATGTGTATCTCTCCAAATCTCATGCTGAAATGTCTCATGCTCCAATGTTGGAGGTGGGGGCCTAGTAAGAGGTGTTGGATCATGGAGGCAGATACTTCATGAAAAGCTTAGAACCATCCCCTTGATGATGAGATTCTTGCTTTATCACCACTTTGCACAAGAGCTGGTTGTTTAAAAGAAGCCTGGCACCTCCTCCTCTCCCTCTTGCTCCCTCTCTTGCCATGTGATCTACTAGCTTCCCTTCCACCACGATTGTAAGCTTCCTGAAGCGTGCCCTCACCAGAAGCAGATGCCAGCACTGTGCTTTGTGTACAGCCTGAAGAACCATGAACCAAATAAATCTCTTTTCTTTATAAACTACCCAGCCTTAGGTATTCCATCATAGCAATGCAAACAGCTTAATACATTATGTATCGCAGATAAAATATTCACATACACATATGCATAATGACATTTACTATAGCACTATTTACTTAATAGCAATGAACTAGACACAAACTAAACATACATCAGAATGGCTGAATAAACTACAGTACAACTATTCAATGGAATGTCATGAAACACTTGTTTGATTGGTTATTTATTTGTATATTTTAATTTGTACCAGCATTCCTCAGAGATATAGCAGGTTTAGGTTCCAGACAATGGCAATGAAGCAAATACCACAAACAAACAAGTCACAAATTTTTTGGTTTCCCAGCACATATAAAAGTTTTATAGTCTATTAGGTATGCAATATCATTTTGTCAAAAAAAATTTATATATCTTAATTTTAAAATATTGCTAAAAAATGCTTACAATCATCTGAGCCGTCAGTAGGTCATCCTCCTTCGGTGGAGGGTCTTGTCTCAATGTTGATGTCTGCTGACTGATAGGAGTGGAGGTTGCTAAAGGTTGGGTTGGCTGTGGCAATTTCACAGAATAAGACAATAATGAAGTTTGCTGCATCAATGGACTCTTCCTTCCATGAAGGACTTCTCTGTAGCATGTGATGCTGTCTGACAGCATTTTACACACAGGAGAACTTCTTTTTTTCCACAGTAAACTTTTTTCAAAACTGGAGTCAATCCTCTCAACCCCTACTGCAGCTTATATAATATTCTAAATCATATATAACTTATATAATGCATATATTTTATAATATACAATAATAACTAAGCTTATGTAATATTCTAAATCTTATATATTCTAAATTTTAATATTCTAAATCTTACATAATATTCTAAATCTTTTGTAGTCATCTCAACAATGTTCACAGCATCTTCAGCAGGAATAGATTCCATCTCAAGAAACCATGTTCTTTGCTCATTCATCAGAAGCAAATCCTCATCTGTTCAAGTTAAATTATGAAATTTCAACAATTCATTCGCATCTTTAGGTTCCACTTCTAATTCTAGTTCTCTTGTTATTTTCACTAGATCTGCAATTACCTCCTCACTGAAGTCTTGAACTCCTCAAAGTCATCCATGAGGGTTGGAATCAACTTCTTCCAAACTCCTGTTATTATTATTTTGACCTCCTCCCATGAATCACAAATGTTCTTAATGACATCTAGAACGGTGAATCCTTTCTAGGAGGTTTTTAACTTACTTTTTCCAGATCCATCAGAGGAATCACTATTTATGACAACTATAGCCTTATGAAATGTATTTCTTAAATTATAAGACTTGAAAGTCAAATTTACTCCTTGATCCACGGGCTGCAGAAAGGACGCTGTATCAGCAGGAGTGAAAACAACATGAATCTCCTTTATACATCTCCATCAGATCTCTTGGGTGAACAGTAATATTTTGAAAGAAATCTTTTTCCCTGAGCAATAGGTATCAAAAAGGAGCTAAAAATATTCAATAATCCATGCTGTAAACAAACGAACAATCATTCAGGGTTTCTTGTTCCAGTTGCAAAGCACAGAGTAGATTTTGCATAATTTTTAAGGGTCCTAGGTTTTTCAGAATGGTAAATGACCACTGGCATCAACCTGAAACTCACCAGCTGCATTGTCCCCTAACAAGCCCGTCGGGCCTGTATTTTGAAACTCTGAAACCCAGGCACTGATTTCTCTCTCGCTATCAAAGTCCTTCTAATAGAAGGCTATTTTGTCTACATTAAAAACCTACTGTTTAGTGTAGACGCCTGCATCAATAATATTAGCTGGATATTCTGGATAGCTTGATGCAACTTCTACATTAGCACTTGACAATTCACCATGCACTTTTTTGTTAAAGAGATAGCTTCTACCTCATGAACAAACCACTGCTAGCTTCAAACTTTTCTCCTGTAGCTTCGTCACCTCTCTCAATCTTAACAGAATTGAAGAGAGTTAGAGCCTTGCTCTGGGTTAAGCTTTACTAAGGGAATGTTATAGCTGGTTTGATCTTCTATCCAGACCACTCAAATTTTCTCCATATCAGCAATAAGGTTATTTTCACATTTTTATCATTTATATGTTCACTGGAGTAACACTTTTAACTTCCTTCAATAAATTTTCTTTTGTATTCACAACTTGGCTAACTAGCTTGGCACAAAAGGCCTAGCTTTCAGCCTATCTCTGCTTTTGTCATGCCTTCCTCAATGAGCTTAATCATTTCTAGCCTTTGATTTAAAGTAAGTGACATGTGACTCTTCCTTTCACTTGAACACTTAGAGGCCATTCTAGGATTACTAATTGGCCTAATTTCAAAATTGTTGTATCTCAGAAAATAGGACAGCCTGAGAAGAGGAAGAAAGAGAAAGGCCAGTACGTGGAACAATCAAAAAACACAAAACATTTATTAAGTCTGTCATCTTATACAGGTGAGGTTTGTGGCATCCCAAAACAATCACAAAAGTAACATCAAATATCACTGATCACAGACCACCACCATAACAGATATAATACCAATGAAAATGTTTGAAACATTGTAAGAATTACCAAAATGTGATACAGACATGATCTAAGCACATGTTGTCGGAAAAATGGTGCTGACAGATTTACATGAAGCAGAGTTGCTACAAATCTTCAATTTGTAAAAATCGCACTAGAAGATGGCCAACTAGACAGAAGCAAGTGGAATAGCTCCCATGGAGGGACTGAAATGACTGGCATGCTTGAAACAGATCTTCAGAGGGATGGCGCTGACAGTGAACAGAGGGAAGACACAGAAGCTGGGCAGAAGGAAGAGAAAGATAGGAACACTGAAAGGGCTAGCATGCACTGGGACTCATTTTTGAGCCACAACAGCCCCAGGGAAGCAGGTGAGTTGAAAAGGCAAGGAGTAACCTGCTCTCACCATGGGCTTCTGGATCCCTGGCAGGAGGGGACCCCTTGACCACCATGGACACTGAAGTAGCAGGAAAAGCTGCTTAGAGAAGTAGTGGGGCAGCAAGCCGATATGGAACCCAGATGGTTTGGTGCACGAGTGTCTATAGTGGAGCACAGCCCGGAACAGCCATCCTGCTAGGCTCAACTTGCTCCCATAAGAGACTTTAGCCCTAGGGGAAATGTCACACCTGAACTCACACCTGAACTCTGCAGGGCAGTCTTGCACATCAGATAGGGCTCCTCTGACCCAAGCACCTCTTAGTTGGCTGGCCTCTCCCAGGGCCCCAGCCTAGTCACACTTGCTTAAAGAGCAGTCTCGTGTGCCCTGGGGGCCTACACCATAGCTTCTGCACAGATAGACTGTGCCTGACTGGTAGAGAGCTTCAGCAAGGCAGCTCCTACAGCCATACACGAGCCTGCATGCAGCTTCCTCATACTGCAGCATACCTGCAAGCCCAGAGCAACTCCCCACCTCACTTTGCTGGTACACGTCTGCACAGTGAGTTTTGCTTTACTTGCACCACCCACATGTGAGAGTGCAGGACGCCCACCACCCCTGCCAATCCCCACTGATGGCTGCCTTGAAGGGCACACAGCCAGTATGGTCCGCTTTCACCAGCAACCCACCCTTGCACTAACCCTGCAGAGAGAACAAGGAATCCTCCTACAACCTGAGAGACACTCCATCTTGAGGGGCACAGAGAAGGCACCTAGACCTGTACCAACCAGCATCCTGCCCCAAGCCAGCTCCATCTGAACTACAACAGAGCAGAGTCTCCAGGAGGAAGCCCCCTCTACTCACCCCACACAATTTGCCTTGCCTTCGCCACTGTGGTGAATGCCAGCAGGCAGGCAGGCACCCCTGCATCCACTAGCACTCTGCTGCAGTTGCTGCACCTCAGACCCCCAAGTGCAGTGAATTCCAAGGCTTGAGGAGCCATTTTTCCAACAAAGTTTGGGTCCAATACAAGTCTCCAGGAGTTACAGCACTCAGTCTAAGAGGTGGGAGTTGAGCACTGGCCCCGTAAAATCTCCCAGAAACAAAACCAGTTGACTGAATCCACCTTATTCCACAATAAAACCCTCAAGGTCATCATACAAGATAAAAGAAAACGAAAACCCATTCAAGGGTGAGCAGCCTCAAAGACTGAATGTAGATAAGCCCACAAAATGGGAAAGAATCAGTGCAAGAATGCTGAAAACTCATAAAGCCAGAGTATTTTCTTTCCTCCAAATGACCACATCACCTTTCCAACAAGGGTTTGGAACCAGGGTGAGGCTGAAATGAGAGAAATATAATTTAGAATATGAATATGAACAAAGTTTATTATCTACAGAAATACATTAAAACCCAATGCAAGGAAGCTAAAAATCATCATAACACAATGCAGGTGCTGACAGACAAAAGAGCCAATATAGAGAAGACTATAACCAACATGATAGAGCTGAAAAACACACCATAACAATTTCACAATGCAGTCAAAAGTATTAACAGCAGAACAGACCAAGTGGAGGAAAGAATCTCAGAGCTTAAAGACTGGCTTTGTAAAATAAAACAGGCAGACAAGAATAGAGAGAAAAGAAAGAAAAGGAATGAACAAAATCTCCAAAAAATATGTTGTCTTACGAAATGAACAAAACCTCCAAAAAATTTGTTGTCTTATGAAAAGAGAACAAATCTATGACTGATTGGGATGCCTGAAAGAAATGGTGAGAAAGGAACCAACTTGGAAAACATATTTCAGGATATCATCTAGGAGAACTTCCCCAAGCTAGCTGGAGAGGCCAACATTTAAATTCCAGAAATGCAGAGAGCCCCAGTAATATACTCCATAAGAAGATCAACCACAAGACACACAATCATCAGATTCTCCAAGATCAAAATAAAATGTTAAAGGCAGTCAGAGAGAAATGCCAGGTCACTTACAAAGAGAAACCCTTCAGACAGTGAACCCCTCAGCAGAAACTATATAAGCCAGAAGAAACTGGAGGCCAATATTCAATATTTCTTAAAGAAAAGAAATCCAACCCAGAATTTCGTAACTACCAAACTAAGATTCATAAGGAGGAAAAAATAAGATCATTTTCAAACAAGCAAATGCCGAGGGAAATTGTTAGCATCTGCCTTACGAGAGTTCCTGAAGGAGGTATTAAATATGAAAAGGAAAGACCACTACAGCCACTACAAAAACAAACTGAACCAGTGACACAATAAAGCAACCACATAAACAAGTCTGCAAAATAACCAGCTAGCATCATGATGACAGGAACAAATCCACACATATCAATACTAACCTTAAATGTAAATGGGCTAAATGCCCCAATAAAAAGACACTGCATGGCAACCTGGATAAAGAACCAAGACCTATTGGTATGTTGTCTTCAAGAGACCATCTCACAAGCAGTGATATACATAGGCTCAAAATAAAGGGATGGAGAAAAATCTACCAAGCAAATAAAAAATACAAAAAAGGTAGGGGTTGCAATCCTAGTTTCTGGAAGAAAAAAAAAAGACTAAACCAACAAAGATCTTAAAAGACAAAAAGGTGCATTACATAATGGTAAAGGGTTCATTCAACAAGAGCTAACTATCCTAAATATGTATGTGCCTAACACAGGAGCATCCAGATTTATAAAGCAAGTTCTTAGAGACCTTCAAGGAGACTTAGACTTCCACACAATAACAGTGGGAGACTTTAACACCCCATGGACAATCTTACACTAGCAAAATAACTACAAACTATTTTGTATAAAAACTAACAAAGATATTAAGGGCCTGAACTCAGCACTGGATCGAATGGCCTTAAATAGATATCTACAGAAATCTCTGTGAAAAACAATAGAATATACATTCTTTTCTTTGCCACATAACACATACTCTAAAATCGATCACATAATTGGAAGTAAAACAATCTTCAGCAAATGCAAAAGAACTGAAATTACAATAAGTAGACTCTTGGACCACAACACAATCAAAATTAAAATCAAGACCAAGAAAATTCACTCTAAACCATACAATCACATGGAAATTAAATAACCTGCTCCTGAATAACTTCTGGGTAAATAATGAAATCAAGGCAGAAATCAAGTTCTTTGAAACTAATCAGAACAAAGCCAAAACATGCCAGAACCTCTGGGACACAGGTAAGGCAGTGTTAGAAGGAAAATATATAGCACTAAATGCCCACATCAAAAAGTTACAAAGATCTCAAGTTAACAACCTAACATCTCAACTAAAAGAACTAGAGAACCAAGAGCAAACAAATCCCAAAGCCAGCAGAGGACAAGAAATAACCACAATCAGAGCTGAAGGAGACTAAGACATGAAAAATCGTGAACTGAAGGAGACTAAGACATGAAAAACTATTCAAAAGATCAAGGAATTTAGGAGTTGATGTTTTGAAAAAATTTTTAAAAAATAGACCACCAGCTAGACTTATGAACAAGAAAAGAGATATGATTCAAATAAACACAATCAGAAATGACAAGAGGGGTATTACCACTGACTCCACAGAAATACAAACAACTATCACAGAGTAGTATCAACACCTCTATGCACATAAACTAGAAAATCTAAAAGAAATGGATAAATTCCTGGACACATACACTCTCCCAAGACTGAAACAGGAAGAAATCCCTATATAGACCAATAATCAGCTCTGAAATTGAGGCAGTGATAAATATCCTACCAACCAAAAAAAGCCAATGACCAGATGGAGTCACAGCTGAATTCTGCAAAATGTACAAGAAGAGCTGGTATCATTCCAACTAAAACTATTCCAAAAGATTGAGGAGGAGTGACTCCTCCCAAACTCATTCTGCAAGGCCAGCATCATCCTGATACCAAAACCTGGCAGAGATACAACAAAAGAAGAAAACTACAGGCAACTATTCTTGATGAACATCAATGCAAAAATGCCCAACACAATACTGGAAAACCAAATTCAACAGCACATCAAAAAGCTTATCCACCACAATCAAGTAGGCTTTATCCCTGGAATGCAAGGTTAGTTCAACACATGCAAATCAATAAATGTGAAAACAGAACTAAAGGCAAAAAACACTCATTATCTCAATAGATGCAGAAAAGGCTTTCAATAAAATTAAACATCCATTCATGTTAAAAACTCGCAGCTGGACCCGGTGGCTCACGCCTGTAATCCTAGCACTTTGGGAGGCCGAGGCAGGTGGATCACGAGGTCAGGAGATCGAGACCATCCTGGCAAACACAGTGAAAGCCCGTCTCTATTAAAAATACAAAAAAATTAGCCAGGCATGGTGGCGGGCGCCTGTAGTCCCAGCTACTCAGGAGGCTGAGGCAGGAGAATGGCGTGAACCTGGGAGGTGGAGCTTGCAGTGAGCCGAGATCACGCCACTGCACTCTAGCCTGGGCGATACAGAGAGACTCCGTCTCAAAAAAAAAAAAAAAAAAAAAAACTCTCAAGAGGCCAGGTGCAGTGGCTCACGCCTATAATCCCAGCACTTTGGGAGGCTGAGGCAGGTGGATCACAAGGTCAGGTAGGAGATTGAGACCAATCACAAGGTCAGGTGATTGAGACCAGCTAACCCGGTGAAACTCCATCTCTACTAAAAATACAAAAAAGTAGCCAGGCGTGGTGGCAGGCACCTGTAGTCCCAGCTACTTGGAAGGCTAAGGCAGGAGAATGGCATGAACCTGGGAGATGGAGCTTGCAGTGAGCAGAGATTACACTACTGCACTCCAGCCTGGGAAACAGAACAAGACTCCATCTCAAAAAAAAAAACAACTCTTGAGAAACCAGTCATTGAACAAACATACCTCAAAATAGTAAGAACCATATATGACAAACCAGCAGCCAACACCATACTGAATGGGCGAAAGATCAAAGTATACCCCTTGAAAACCAGCACAAGACAAGGATGCCCTCTTTCACTACTCCTATTCAACATAGTATTTGACGTCCTGGCCAGGGCAATCAAGCAAGAGAAAGAAATAAAGGAAATCCAAAAAGGAAAAGAGAAAGTCAAACAATCCGTGTTGGTAGTCAACATGATCCCATACCTAGAAAACCCCAGAGTCTCATCCCAAAAGCTTCTTGAGCTGATAAACAACTTAAGCAAAGTTTCAGGATACAAAATAAATATGCAAAAATCACTAGCACGCCTATATACCAACAACAGTTAAGCTGAGAGCCAATTCAGAAACCTACTCCCATTCACAACTGCTACAAAAAGAAAAAAAGACCTAGGAATACAGCTAACTAGGGAGGTGAAAGATCTCTACAAGAACTACAAAACACTGCTCAAAGAAATCAGAGATCTCACAAACAAATGGAAAAACATTAAAATGGGCATACTACCCAAAGTAATTTATAGATCCAATGCTATTCCTATTAAATTCTCATTGAGATACTTCACAGAACTAGAAAAAAAAATATTTTAAAGTGCATATGGAACGAAAAAAGAGCCCAAATAGCCAAGGCAATCCTAAGCAAAAAGGATGAAGCTGGAAGTATCACACTACCCGACTTTGAAGTATATATACTACAGGGCTACAGTAACCAAAACAGCATGATACTGGTACAAAAACAGACACATAAACCAATGGAACAGAGTAAGGAACCCAGAAGTAAGCCCACACACCTACAACTATCTCATCTTTGACAGACCTAACAAAAACAAGCAATGGGGAAAGGAGTCCCTATACAATAAATGGTGCTGGGATAACTGGCTAGTCATATGCAGAAGACTGATACTGGACCCCTTCATTATACCATATGAAAAATTAATTCAAGATGAATTAAAAATTTAAATGTAAAACTCAAAACTATAAAAACCCTGAAAGACAACCTAGGTAAAACCATTCAGGACATAGGCACGGACAGAAATTTCATAACAAAATCTATGTTGACACTGTCAAAAGCAATTGCAACAAAAGCAAAAATTGACAAATGGGATCTAATTAAACTGAAGAATTTCTGCACAGTAAAAGAAACTATCATCAGAGCAAACAGACAACCTACAGAATGTGAGAAAATTTTTGCAAACTATGCATCCAAAAAAGGAATACTATCTATCATCTACAAAGAACTTAAACAAATTCACGAGAAAAAAAAATCCTATTAAAAAATGGGCAAAGGATATGAACAGACACTTTTCAAAAGAAGACATACATGTAGCCAACAGTCATATGAAAAAAAGCTCAGTATCACTGATCATTAGAGAAATGCAAATCAAAACCACAATGAGATACCATCTCACACCAATCAAAATGGTTATTATTAAAAAGTCAAAAAGTAACAGATGCTGGCAAGGTTGTAGAGGAAAAGGAACATTTATACACTGTTAGTGGGACTGTAAATCAGCTCAGTCATTGTGAAAGGCAATTTGGAGATTCCTCCAAGACCGAAAGTCAGAAATATCATATGACCCAGAGGTCTCATTACTGGCAATATACTCTAAGGAATATAAATCATTCTACTATAAAGATACATGCATGTGTATCTTCACTGCAGCACTACTCACAATAGCAAAGTCATGGAAGCAACCTAAATGCCTATTAGTGATAGACTGAATAAGGAAAATGTACATATTCACCATGGAATATTATGCAGCCATAAAAAAGAGTAAGATCAGTCGAGTGCGGTGGCTCACGCCTGTAATCTCAGCACTTTGGAAGACTGAGCAGGCGGATCACATGGTCAAGAGTCCGAGACCAGCCTAGCCAGCATGGTGAAACCCGTCTCTACTAAAAATACAAAAATTAGCTGGACATGGTGGTGCACACCTGTAATCCCAGCTACTTGGGAGGCTGAGGCAGGAGAATCACTTGAACCCAGGAGGCAGAGGTTGCAGTGAACCGAGATCACGCCACTGCACTCAATACTGGGTGACAGAGTGAGACTCCAGCTCAAATAAAAAAATAAATAAATAAATAAATAAATAAATAAAAAGAACAAGATCATGTCCTTTGCAGGAACATGGATGGAGCTAGAGGCCATTATCCTTACTAAACTAACGCAGGATTAGAAAATCAAATATCACATGTTCTTACTTATAAGTAGAGCTAAGTGATAAGAACACATGAATACATACAGGGAAACAACCAACACTGAGGCCTATTGGAGGGTGGAGAGTGGGAGGAGGGAGAAGATCAGGAAAAATAACTAATGAATACTAGGCTCAATACCTGAGTGATGAAATAATCTGTACAAAGAAACCCCATGACACACATTTACCTTTGTAACAAACCTGCCCATATACCACTAAACTTAAAATACAAGTTAAAAAAAACTTTTAATCGCACTATCTGCAAAGTGCAATAGAGTGAATACAATACAAAAGGGGTATGCCTCTATATCTTATGCACTGACACAGAAAGATAACTACAAATGAAGAATTATATTTTTGGCAGTTAAAAGAGAGTTTTAAAGTTGAACTAGTGTTCAATTCACATCCAGACTGCAGTATTTTTGTCACTTTAAATAAGCTATTTGACATTTTTCTGTTGTGAACAAAAATCTTTTATCTGTCTAATTCTTAGACCCACATTTTCCTCCACATTTTACCATCTCTAAAATTAGGACATGTCTTATAATAAACAGAATTTTAGATTCCCAAACATCAAATACAACCTGTTTTAAAAATTAATGAGCTCAAAAACACTTATCAATCAGATGTGTGTAACAGTTGGGATTCCCTGTGGAATTTTAAAAACACTCTTTAAAGCATGCCACCTAATTTTCAAGTGGAATGGGTGTTTTTTGGTTTGTTTTTTTGTGTTTTTTTAAATTAGATTCTGGGCACAACTAAACCATTATTACATTTACTTATTTCCTTTTAGAAAACACATCTCAGTTTTTTTCCATTTACAGATTATCTTAATTCTCACATATCTATTGGGCTATAGCATCTCTACAAACACATACCACTGGAAAATATACACTAAAATGCATTTAAATGGTGTTACTCTTCATGTAAAGTGTATTCATTATTCTGAAAACAAAAGGCTATTGAACTAGTTATTTTTTACATATAAAAATAATATTATCTTTCTCATACATTTCATACTCTTTCCCAGCAGACTAGTCTAAAATGATTAAACACTGAAATAACTATCAAAACTCATGGCTAAACTTATACATGAACCAAGACCTTAACCCCTTTAGTTTGAAGAAGTATTTTGTTTGGGGGTTTCTTTAACAATTAAAACAAATATGTTTTTCAATATTTTTATACAGCTTTTTGGAACTTGCTGAAAACCATTTCAATCACCTTAAAGCTCTAATGCTACCAGCAAAACGTGTTGCATGCAAATGATTTGATCTTAGCTGATTAGTAACTTCATCCAACAAAATTAAACTCTTAGTTTTAGTTTTAATATTATACATTAGATTTTGAATGTATTCTAATATACATCTATTTTGGAGAAAAACACTTTATTTTTGCAACAAAATACTTAACATGCTAGCTACCTTGTGTTTCTCATACTATGTTTAAATTCACACAGAAAAAGCAAATACAGTACTAAAGGTGTAGGTACCATTTTTAAAATATCTATTAAGTCACACAAATTTCACAAGAATTTGATTCAACTGATATCTTTGCTTTCTGTTTTACCATAGGTTAACATGACTCTAAATACCATAATCTAAGATATAATTTTTTAAAATCTTCATTGCTAATTTCAAAAAATATAATTTGAGTATTTAAAAAGTTCATATGCCTAAGAAATAACATGGCTTATGAGTATTAATAATTTGAAAGTATTAGTTCTTTCTAATAGCTAACAGCATTATTTGAAACTGATATATTTCTAGAACCTCAGTATTTCTTTTAATAAAGAAATGAAAATCAAACACTACTGGTCTTAGAGAATGTACTAGTCTGTTTACACACTGCTATAAAGATACTACTTGAGACTGGGTAATTTATAAAGGAAAGAGGTTTAATTGACTCAGGGTTCCACATGGCTGGGGAGCCCTCAGGAAACTTACAATTATGGCAGAAGGTGAAGGGGAAGCAGGCACCTCTTACATGACAGAAGAGACAGTGAGCACAGGAGAAAACTGTCACTTCTAAAACCATCAGATCTCGTAAGAAATCCCTCACTATCACGAAAATGGCAAGAGAAAAACCAGCCCCATTATTCAATCACTTCCCAACAGGTCCATCCTCCAACACTGGGAATTAAAATTTGACATGAGATTTGGGTGGGGACACAGAGTCAAACTATATCATTCTGTCCCTTCCCCCTCCCAAATCCCATGTAATTTGCACATTTCAAAGCCAATCATGCCTTCACAGCAGTCCCCCAAAGTCTTAACTCATTCCCACATTAACCCAAAAGTTCAAGTTCAAAGCCTCATCTGGGACAAGGCAAGTCCCTTCTGCCTGTGAGCCAGTACAATCAAAAACAAGTTAGTTACTTCCAAGATACAATGGGGGTACAGGCATTGGGTAAATGCTCCTATCCCAAATGGCAGAAATTGGCCAAAACAAAAGGACCACAGGCCACATGCAAGTCTAAAACCTAGCTGGGGTGTCGCTAAATCTTAAAGCTCCAAAATATCCTTTGACTCCATGTCTCACATCCAGGGCAAGCTGATGCAACAGGAGGACTTCCAAAACCTTGGACATCTCAGCCCCTGTGGCTCTGCTGGGCACAGCCCCTATGGCTGCTTTCATGGGCTGGCATTGAGTATCTGTGGCTTTTCCAGGTGCATGGTGCAAGCTGTCAGTGGATCTACATTCTGGGGTCTTGAGGACAGTAGTCCCCTTTTCAGAGCTCCACTAGGCAGTGCTCCAGTGGGGACTCTGTGTGGGGGCTCCAACCCCACATTTCCCTTCTGCACTGCCTTAGCAGAGGTTCTCCATGAGGGCACTTCACCTGCAGCAGACTTCTGCTTGTACATCCAGTCATTTCCATACATCCTTTGAAATCGAGGGTCCCAAAACTCAACTCTTGACTTCTGCACACCTACAGGCCCAAGACCACATGGAAACTGCCAAAGCTTGGGGCTTGCACCCTCTGAAACAATGTTCTGAGCTGTACCTTAGCCTACCCTTTTAGCAGTGGCTGGAGATAGAGCTGCTGGGCGCAGGGCACCAAGTCCTGATGCTGCACAGAGCAGGAGGGCCCTGGGACCAGCCCACAAAACCATTTTTCCCTCCTAGGCCTCTGGGCCTGTGATAGGAGGGTCTGCCATGAAGATATCTGACATGCCCTGGAGACACATTCCCCATTGTCTTGCCTACTAACATTCGACTCCTCATTACACACGCAAATTTCTACAGCCAGCTTGAATTCCTCCCCAGAAAATGAGTTTTTCTTTTCTACCTAATGGTCGGGCTGCAAATTTTCCAAACCTTTATGTTCTGCTTCCCTTTTAACATAAGTTAACAAAAGTTCCAATATCAAACCATCTCTTTGTGAATACATCTAACTGAATGCATTCAGAATAGGCCAAGTCACATCCTGAATGCTTTGCTGCTTAGAAATTTGTTCTGCCAGGTACCCTAAATCATCTCTTTCAAGTTCAAAGTTCCACAGACCTCTAGGGCAGGGACAAAATTCAGCCAATCTGTTTGCTAAAGCATAGCAAGAGTGACCTTTGCTCCAGTTCCCAATAAGTTCCTCATCTCCATCTGAGACCACCTCAGCCTGGACTTCATTGTCTATTTCATTACCAGCATTTTGGTCAAAACCATTCAACAAGTCTCTAGGAAGTTCCAAATTTTTCCACATTTTCCTGTCTTTCTGAGCCCTCCAAACTATTCCAACCTCTGCCTGTTACCAAATTCCAAAGCTGCTTTCACATTTTCAGATTATCTTTATAGCAGTACACACTCTGTCAGTACCAATTTCCTGTATTAGTCCGTTTTCACACTGCTATAAAGACACTACCTGAGACTGAGTAATTTATAATCAAAAGCAGTTCCATTGACTCACAGTTCCGTGCATGGCTGAGGAGGCCTCAGGAAACTTACAGTCATAGTAGAGGACAAAGGGGAAGTAGGCATCTCTTACATGGCCACAGCAGAGAGAGTACACAGGGGAGACTGACACTTTTATAATCATCACATCTCATGAGAATTCCCTCACTATCACAAAAACAGCATCCCCACGATCCAATCACCTCCCACCAGGTCCCTCCCCCCAACACATGGGGATTACAATTGGAAATGAGATTTGGGTGGAGAGACAGAGCCAAACCATATCACAGGATAAAACTTATTCCAAAATCTTTTTACAGGAGAGAGAAAATAAATAAAGCTAACAAAAATTACACTTGAAAATGGTGGGGCTATGAACTTTACAAATATTTATAGTTCTGTAAGCAATGAGCAGAAGAGACAGAATTGTGTAGTTCAAAATTAGACAGCAGATTTTTGTAAATCTGTAAAAGCTCTTTTTCTGTAGATACAATTTTGCAGTTACTAAATTGGAAAGGAACAGGCAAAAAGAAACATGAGGACTATGATGAACATTTCTCATCTCTGTTTAATCAAATCTAGAATGTTCTTAATAAAATTTTTCCAGAAGCACTAACATTTGAGAGTAATGTATACTTCTCACTTCACTAATAGATCTGTGCTTTTACATACATATATACACGTAGTTCCTTTTGTATGTTTTTCAAAAACACACCCACAGAACCTGAACAGTACTAAATTCTTCATTCTCACTGGCTACTTCAAGAAATATGCTATCTTACTTATCCTGAGTTCTAGAAATGCTAACTTTGTAATATATTATTAACCTCCTACTCTCCTTCAGAAATCAGTGTCTAGGAACCACATCAATAACACTAGAAAATAATTCCATGTTACGTAAATTTGCCGTAACTAAAAGTGAACTAAATTATCGACACACTCATACACAAAGTTCATCAAACACGTATTTAAATTTATCTTAGTACAGGGTACTGTACTACTTTACCCAACTCAAAAAAAATTTATTTCCTGAAAATATTTCACACTTTAGCCAATTAAAATTTTTAAAAATCATATGTTTTTTCCTTTCACAAAAATTATTTCTTCAAATATCCTCTAACACTTTGTATCCTATTTCTCTCGACAGTTAAAATTTTAAGCTTTTAAAAACCTTCCAGGTTGGAGCCAGGCGTGGTGGCTCACGCCTGTAATCCCAACACTTTGGGAGGCCGAGGCGGGAGGATCACAAGGTCAGGAGATCCAGACCATCCTGGCTAACACAGTGAAAGCCCGTCTCTATTAAAAATATAAAAAATTAGCCGGGTGTGGTGGCAGGCGCCTGTAGTCCCAGCTACTTGGGAGGCTGAGGCAGGAGAATGGCGTGAACCCGGGAGGCGGAGCTTGCAGTGAGCTGAGACTGCACCACTGCACTCCAGCCTGGGGGACAGAGCGAGACTCCGTTTCCAAAAAAACAAACAAACAAACAAAAACTGTCCAGGTTGGGTATAGTGGCTCATGCCTATGATCCCAACACTTTGGGCAGCCAAGGCAGGAGCACTGCTTAAGCCCAAGAGTTCAAGACCAGCCTGGGCAATATAGGGAGATGAAGTATCTACAAAAAATTTTTTAAAAAAACCACACATTGGCCAGGTGCGGTGGCTCATGTCTATAATCCCAACACTCTGGGAGGCCGAAGTGGGCAGATCACGACGTCAAGAGATCGAGACCATTCTGGCTGGTATGGTGAAACCCTCTCTCTACTAAAACTACAAAAAATTAGCCGGGTGTGGTGGCAGGCCCTGCAGTCCCAGTTACTCAGGAGGCTGTGGCAAGAGAATCACTTGAACCCGGGAGATGGAGGTAGCAGCCAGCCGAGATCACGCCACTGCACTCCTGCCAGGGTGACAGAGCAAGACTCCATCTCAAAAAAAAAAAAAAAAAAAAATTGGCCAGGCGCAGTGGCTCACACCTGAAATCCCAGCACTTCGGGAGGCCGAGGTGGGTGGATCACCTGAGGTCAGGAGTTTGAGACCAGCCTAGTCAACATGACAAAATCCCTTCTCTACTAAAAACACAAAATTAGCCAGGCATGGTAGCACACACCTGTAATCCCAGCTACTCAGGAGGCTGAGGCAGAAGAATTTCTTGAACCTGGGAGGCAGAGGTTATAGTGAGCCGAGACTGTGCCATTGCACTCCAGCCTAGGCAAAAAGAGTGAAACTCTGTATAAAATAATAATAAAAATAATAATAATACTACTAATAATAATAATAAATTAGCCACACATGGTGGCACACACCTGTAGTCCCAGCTACTTAGCAGACTGAGGTGGGAGGATCCCTTATACCTACCTGGCAGGTTGAGGCTGCAATAAGCTATGATCACACCACTACACCCCAGCCTAGGTGACAGTGTGAGACCCCTGTCTCATAGAAACACACACACACACACACACAAAAAAACTAAAAAACCTTTCCTAATCACTACCTGTGAAAAGAATGGGGGTTTGGGGGGAACTTCCTAATAAGCCAGAAGCATACAGAAACCACTATCCACTTTAATCTGGTTTATGTTTTATTATAAATTGTGCTTATTCACTGCAATTATTCAATTAACATACTGTCTATTCATCTCTGTACAATGATGTCTCATCTATCCATCCATCTATCCTCTAATATTTACCAAGTCTCTGTATGTAACAGGCACTGTTCTAGGGCACTGGAAAAAAACAACTGAAATGTTTGCCTTCAAAGAGTTTACAGTTACTGGAGATTGAGGATGATCAAGAGAAAATTCCTTTCTCAATTATCTTGCAGTCTACAAAGAAATGCAGGCAAACTCAACGGACAATTATTACAGCATTAAATAAATCCCTGTGAAGGAATATGTTGTGGGTACTATGGAAATAGTGGGAAGAAAAGTCTAACCTTATAACAGCATATCAAGGAAATCAAGTAGAGGAAATGCAATTGAAAACTGGGCTTATGGAACAAATACAAGTTAATCCGAGGAATATGTTTGAGACTTCTAGATATGCAAGGAATGGCAGGTAAAGCCAACAGGTAAGAAAATTCATATAGAAGTGAGGGAATTACAAAGAATCTATTATTAATGGACATAGAATTTAGGTGGCTAATGGAGAAAGAATGCTGTATACTACATTGTGTAATACAAGTTCTATTATCTATCCATTATTATTTCATCTATATTCACTTTATATTTATATAGTTTAAAAAGCTGAATGTTTCTATGAAATATTTGTTATAACTGCATGTGAATCTACAATTATCTCAAAATAAAAAGTTTAATTTTAAAAAGCTAGATGGAGATTTTTCAAAATAGATTAGGATATCATTTTTAAGCATAATTTCAGTAAGAAAATGTAATCCTTTGATTTCTTAACTCCAATAATTTTATAAGGGTAGAAAATTTGGGTAAGAAATTAATGCCGCTAAAGAAACCCAAATTAACAATAGGAAAAATACCATGTTTATCTGTTTTACAATGTGTTGATCCATTCAGGATGCTCTCCCAAAAAGAAGTTAGAGGAAAGAAATTTAAAATTGCTATTACTAGCAAAAAAACAAAAAAGTTCTGACTGGTTTGGGTGGCTAGAAACTGTATGGTGTAGTGAATATGAGTAGTTTCTGTCCATTTCAAATCCTGGATCTGCCACTTTCTTAACTTGCTGGGGGTCTTTTAACTTAAAATTCATGATAAAAATATTCTATCCTCTAAAAGTTTGTGCAAGAATATCAGATACCGGGATATACCCTAATAAAGTTAGTTCACAGCTCTATAGAGTGAGTCACAGAGATTCCCAGTTCATTTGATATTTGTTCTAGATAACTGGCACTAAGTTTGGACATGTGCTTGGACCAGGTTTTGATTGTCTGGGAAGACCATGGGTGATCAATAAAGACTGTGTACATGTCCAAATGTAAAGATCTACACTATTACAATAAATACTGCTTATCCCTAAGACAGATGGAGTACACCCAGCCACATGAGATGGTTCCCTCCACATATCAAAATCAGTATATTGCTCTAGCCTTCTGTATACAAAACCATGGGTCTGATGGGGAATGTTGAACTTCTAGATGTTTTTCTTTGGTTGGCTGGTGTTTTGTTCAAGACAGGGACTCGCTCTTTTGCACAGGTTGGAGGGCAGGAGTGCAATCATGGCTCACTGCAGCCTCAAACTCCTGGGCTCAAGCAATTCTCCTGCTTCAGCCTCCTGAGTAGCTAGGACCACAGACATGTACCACCATACTTGGCTAATTGTTTCGTTTCGGTTTTTTTTTTTTTTTTTTTTTTTTTTTTTTTTAGTAGAGACGAGGTCTCGCTATGCTGCCCAGGCTCGTCTCAAACTCCTAAGCTCAAGGGATCCTCCTGCCTTGGCCTCCCAAAGTTGTGGGATTACAGGCATGAGTTACCATGCCTGGCAAGTTCTAGATGTCTTCATGCAACCCTTACTCACTGGACAACACCATCTGCAGCTGTGTACACCCCAGCAAGAATTCTGAGGCTGGGGACTATTCCTGATCTCCTTAGCTATGACACACTTTCATCTGTTTCATTTTTACTTTTTTAATACTTTACTCAAGTGAAATTGACATAAACTGCACATATTTAAAGCATCCGATTTGGTAAGATTTGACATATGTATATACCTGTGAAACCATCACTGCTTTATGATTTTCATAAATGATGTTCACAAATGTTATGATTTCATAATGATGTTCACATCATTATGAACATAAGCATGGCAATCCTAACCCTTTGTAATCTCTGCTTCTTGTCTCCTTCTCCTTCCTTCATCCCATCAAGGCTAGCAATGATCTGCTTCCTGACTATACATTAGTTTGAATTTCCTACAATTTTATATAAATGAAATCATACAATAGGTACTCATGTTTATCTGGATTCTTTCAGAGTATAATTATTTTCACATTCACCTGTGTTATAGTGTGTATCAATAGTGTACTGCTTTTTACTACTTAATAGTTTTTCGTTATATGGATATGCCACATTGTTTATCCATGCACCTGTTGATGGGACATTTGGGTTGTTCCTAGTTTGGGGCTATTACAGTTAAAGCTGTTACAAGCATTTACATGCAGGTCTTTGTATGGACATATACTTTTCATTTCTCTTGATTAAATACCTAGGAGTAAAATGGCTGGATCACATGTTACCTGTATATTTAACTTCTTAAGAAACTGCCAAAATATGTTTCACAGTGATACTATCATTTTACATTACCACTAGCAATGTTTGAGAGTTTCAGTTACTCTCCACAGCTTTGCCAACACAAGGCACAGTTCTTAATCTTAACCATTCTAACAGGGGTGTAATGGTATCTCTTGTGGTCTTATTTGCATTTCTCTAATGACTAATGTTACTAATATCTTTTCGTGTGTATTTGACATTCATGTATCTTCACTGATAAAGTGTATGTTCCAAACTTTTACGTGTTTTTTAACTGAGATGTTTACTTATAACTAAGTATGAAAGTTAATTACACATTCTGAATACAAGTTTTTTCTCACATAATTCCTTAAAGACATTTCTCAGTCTGTGATTTGTCTTTTCATTCTCTTAATG
Organism: Theropithecus gelada; assembly: GCF_003255815.1. Classification (NCBI taxonomy): domain Eukaryota; kingdom Metazoa; phylum Chordata; class Mammalia; order Primates; family Cercopithecidae; genus Theropithecus; species Theropithecus gelada. The sequence continues at coordinate 115,420,989 of NC_037673.1, forward strand.
TATGCCCTTTGTGTCTTTCAAAGAGATTTTTAATTTTGATGAAAGTCCAAATCAATCTGTTTTTCTATGGCTCATGCTTTTGGTGAAATCATAGACAAACTCAAGATCACAGTGAAAATTCCTCTTATGGCCCTGGCCTGGTCCTTCCCTCACAGGTACTTCCTGAAAATAACAGGCCAAGAACAATTCATCTCATATAAAGATTAGTACTCAATCAATAAATAAAACAGCATAGAATCCATATAAAGCGAATACTAGAAAATAAGGAGAAAAATAAACTGGAAAAACAAATGACTAAGGCAGAATAATTTAACATCAAGTAATAAAGTACATTCATACAAGAAATTCAAGGCAACTATAAAAATGAATAAAGAAGCTTTTCATATACAGATACAGAACAGGCCCTAAAACCCATTATAAAATGAAAAAAGCAAAATAGCAGATATTATCACATATCTAAAAAGGGGGGATATGCATGTATATTTAGTTGTATATAAATAAAACTATTTTGAAAAATAAACAAGAGTTTTGATACATACATTGTCTCTAAGGAGAACTGGGTAGATGAAGCATAGCAGTCAGAGAAAAACTCTTCACTGTATACTCTCTCTTATCTTCTGATTTTTCAGCCATGTAAATATATTACTTTTACAAAAAATTTTAAATCTCAAAAAATGAATGATAGTTTTTTCAACAATTATTTCATTTTTGTGATATAAGAAAGTGATTAAGTCACTTAAGTCACTGCTTTCTAAGACTAAAATGTATCTCTTAAGAAATACAATTTTTCATGAAAGAATGAAAATCTACTTAGCTATCCCCTGAAACTCAAGATCCTCTGGCTTCAAAAATATATGCATCATTCTGCTACAATTTGGTAATAATATAATACAAAGTAAAATCTATTAACCAAGAAAAAATAAATTGAAGTGGGTAAGTCCATTTTCTGACAAAAGAAAGTAAATGTCATATAAAATACCAATAAATAACACTTGGTGAGTACTCAGTACAATCAGAAGCCATCTAAGTGCTTTGCATGTATTATCTCACAACCATCTGTTAAGTAAATGCTACATTATTACCATTTTACAAATGAGGAAACTAAGGGCAGAGAGGTAATTTGCCATGTCAAATAGCAGATAAGCTGCGGAGACAGGAATAAAGTCAGTCTGACATCAAAGCCTGGGCTCCTAAGCATTAAGTCGTATTGTCCGTCCCACACATTTCATTACACTAGGTACAATAAAATTTCAAACAAATACTCTTATACTTACTTCAGTAATTCACATTTTGCACATTTTAAGGTTCTTAGATTTTAAATTAATTCATGTAAATGTCTACATATCTTTGAAAACAAGTGGACTTTATTTTAGACAGAATGCAATCCTAAGGATGCAAATTAAACCAAACTCCTGATTTCATGAGTGCTCTAATTACATAAATTTCTATTTCAGAAGTCAAATAAATGTATATATTAAAAAGTGGGGTTTTTTGGTTTTCCTTTTTTTTTTTTCTTTTGATACAGAGTCTTGCTCTGTCACCAGGCTGGGGTGCAGTGGCACAATCTTGGCTCACTGCAACCTCCGCCTCCCAGGTTCAAGCGATTCTTCTGCCTCAGCCTCCAGAGTAGCTGGGACTACAGGCGCACGCCACCACGCCTGGCTAATTTTTGTATTTTTAGTAGAGACGGGGTTTCACCATGTTGGCCAGGATGGTCTCGATCTCTTGACCTTGTGATCCACCCGCCTGAGTCTCCCAAAGTGTTGGGATTACAGGAATGGGCCAATGCACCCAGCCCAAAAAGTGTTTCTTAAAATGTCTGTAGTTCATTTGTGTTAAATTAGTTTGGAAGCTAACAATTTTAAATAAATAAAATGTGCATAATTAGTAAGCAGAAGAATAGAGCAGAAATATGATGAGAGCTAAATGTAAAATTCTGTAAGATGAAAAGTACCTACACATTTATATAACAACTCTACCAATAAAGAGATTTCATTAGTAATTTCCAAATGCAATGAAAGAGGTTTTTACTATAACTTCTTTCCTTGGATTAAATTTGGCTAAATTTCTCCATTTGTATTTAGGTTGTTTTCAAAATCTACAAGAAAATTATCCTGATTTTTTAGGAAAAAAAATATTTCATTATTAGTATAGCAATGTACTAGAAGGTCAAGTATGTTTTTTTAGCCATCTGTTCCCACTATGCAATCCACATCACTCATAAACAGAGGCAGTTTTATCCACGATGCCCTGTAATTGAGGCACATAATCATACCAGCTGCCTAACTATGCCAAGCATGCCTGCTATGCCAACAGCTCTTCTTTCTCTGAATTAATTATGACTACTGGACCAATTTAATACAGTGCTTCTCCAGCATTACCTTTGCCAACAGTGACAGCTGTGGCAAAAAAGTCTACAACGCATACACTGCTGCTCACAGCCTACTCTCAATTGTGGCTATGCAAAATATCTCTGAATAATGTACTCCTCTGAAAGAATGTAAGCAATTAGAGGCTTAAACACCAGCAGTCTTATAACACAGCTCACTAGAAGTTACAGTAAATGATATATATAAATACAAAGCCATTTCACTTTATTAGATGCTTTCAGATATGACTGTAACACAGTAAGATACATTGAATGACAGCACTAATATTTAATAAATAAATGAAATGTATTATAAACCTTTACTAACAGAATGGTTGAAATAATGAGGATAACTAAGAAACTACTAGTGACTGAATTAAGACCAAACTGCCTTTCGGCCTCTTGGCCTCAAACATTCAGGAAAAAAAACAACAAACTTTTATACAAGCAAGAAAATAAAATAATCTAGCTCAATGCTAATAAAATATATCATGTAAGCTATATGTGTAATGTTAAATTTTCTAATAGTCATATTTAAAGGAGTAAAAAAGGTGAAATTAATTTTAGTAATATTTCATTTAACCTTACAGATCCAAAATAAAGTATTTTAACATGTAATCATTATAGATTATTAGTAAGTGATTTTGTTTTCAAAATAATCTTTGATCTCCAGTGTGTATTTTATCTATACAGAGCATTTTCATTAGGAAGCTAAATTTTAATCAAAAATATTTAATCTATATTTAGATTTTATCAAATAGAGTTGAAAAAAATAGTTCACACATCTAAGTTGTGCCAAGCACACCTCACATTTTACAATAAGATAATCATGTAAATACCTTCAAATAAATACTTTCCTTTAATATTCACAAACACATTGACAAAATTGGTTCATCTTTTCAAAATCACTAACTCAGAAGCAAAAGCACATTGGTTTAAACACTATGACAGCTCACAGTAAGTAAACTCACTAAAACCATAATGACATATGATAGAAATTGTTCTACATCTTTACATCTGTACTGAGGATTCTACATTTTAATTGCTGTGATGGTTACATGAAATGTATATTTGACAAAAAACATTAACTATACATTTTAAATAAATTCATTTTATTTTATATAAATTATACTTAAATTAATTTGAAATACCATTTCTCACCTGTCCAATTGACAACAAACATTCAAAATCCTGACAACAAATTTGTGGGAAAGGCTACTGGGAAATACACATTGTCATAAAATAGCAGAAAATCAATGGAAGGAAATTTTATAGTATTTAACAAAACTACATACGTGTTTTCCATCTGATTCTACTTCTAGCAGGTAAAAAAAAAAAAAAAAAAAAAAAACCTCTATAAATATGAAACTACGTATGTATAAACATTATTCAACACAGCATTATTTGTCAGGGCAAACATTAGAAACAATCTAAACACATTTCTATGGAAACTGGTTGAATAACTGTAGTTTATCCACTTAAAGAATGTAACAAAGAATACAGAGGATTTTTTATTAAAAAGAAAAAGGAAGATCTCTGAACAGATATGGGAGTGATTACCAGGAATATACTGTTAAGTAAAATATATATATATATATGCAAAGGAATATATACAGTACTGTACTTCTATATTTAAAAAGTGGAAATGAAGGGCCAAGTGTGGTGGCTCACGCCTGTAATTCCAGCACTTGAGGAGGCCAAAGCGAGCCAATACTTAAGATCAGGAGTTCAAGACCAGCCTGGCCAACATGGTGAAACACTGTCTCTACTAAAAATACAAAAATTAGCATGCTCCTGTGGTCCATCTACTTGGGAGGCTGAGGCACGAGAATCGCTTGAACCTGGGAAGCGAAGATTGCAGTGAGCTGAGATCGCACCACTGCACTCTAGCCTGGGCAACAGAGTAAGACACAGTCTCAAAAAAAAAAAAGTGGAAATGAGACTATTAATCTATACATGTGTGTATGTATGTGTGTATCTGCTAGTTTTGTGAAAAATGCAACAGAGGAAAAATAACCAAGAAGCCAATGAAATTGATTACCCATAGAGGATATGTGGAAATAAGAAAGAAGGGACATAGAAAGAAATGAGACTTCTGAGTATATATTTTTATAATTTTTCAATTTTTGTAGATGTGCTCAAATTAAAGTGTTCAGATGGGGAGATTATACTAGATTACATGAATGATCCCAAGCTAGTCACATGAGTCCTTCAAACTTTTCCCAGAACTTTTACCAGTTCGGTCAGAAAGAGGAGACTGAAAAAGGAGGACAAACCACGCAGGCAATCAACCCACCATTGCTGGCTTTAAAAATGAATGGAGAAGACCACAAGCCAAGGAGCACAGATAGCCTCTAGAACCTGGGAATAGCCTTCAGCTGGCAGCCAGCAAGAAAACAGAAATCTCAGATCTACAAGCACAAAGAACTGAATTCTGCCAACAAGCCAAATGAAAAGGAAACAGTTTCTATCTCAGATCCCCCATAAAAGAACACAGTTGGCCAACAAACTGATTTTATGCCAGTGAGAAGGGCAGAATAATACATTTGTGCTGTTTTAAGCCACTGAAGCTTGTGGCAATTTTTAATGATTACAACAGAAAACTGATGCAGGTCAGGCGTAGTGGTACACGCCTGTAATCCCAGCACATTGGAAGACCAAGATGGGCAGGTCACCTGAGGTCAGGAGTTCAAGACCAACCTGGCCAACATGGAAAAGCCCCATTTCTACTAAAAATACAAAAATTAACCACATTTGGTGACGCACACGTGTAATCCAAGCTACTTGGGAGGCTGAGGCAGGAGAATTGTTTGAACCTGGGGGGCGGAGGTTGCAGTGAGCCGAGATCACACGCCACTGCACTCCAGCCTGGGTGACAGAGGGAGACTCTGTCTCAAAAAAAAAAAAAAAAAGGAAACTGATACAGGTTTTAAAAGTATCTATATCCCCTGTATAACATACCACCAGGGTCTTTCTTCTAGTCTTCATCATCTGTGACTTAAACTCTGGCAAACTGCTCTGACTTCAATCCTGCTCTCTTCTAACTCACTTTTAAACTGACAGAAAAGCGATCCTTCTAAAATGTAAATCTGATTAGAAAAGGCCAATTCACTCTCTATCCATCCCCACTTGTAATTCAATATGTACAATCCCAAACCAACTCCTAGCAAGATTTTTCTTGGAAAACAAAAAAAGATTCTAAAATTTATACACAGAAATTCAAAATAAAATTCAAAACAATTTTGATCAAAAAAAGAGAAAGAATAGAGTTTAAGGGATATACTACCTGATTTCAACTCTTCCCACAAAGCTACAATAATCACAGCAGTGTGGTATTGGTATTTAAAGACAGACATATAAATAAATAGAACAGAAAAGAGAACCCAAAAATATACTCACACATATTTGTTCAAGGTATTTTCAAAAAATGAATCAAGGTATCCCTGATGAACACAAATGTAAAAAGTCTCAACAAAATACTAGCAAACAGAATTTAACGACACATTAAAAAGACCATTTACCATGATCAAGTGGGATTCATCCAAGGAATACAAGCATGTTCAACATACGCAAATCAATAAACATAATACATCACATTAACAGAACCAAGAACAAATGTTTCAACAGATGCTAAAAAAGATTGCAACAAAATTCAACATCCTTTCATGATAAAAACCCTCAATAAACCTGGTATAGAAGAAACATACCTCCATGTGATAAGGGCCATATATCACAAAACCACAGCTATTATCACACTGAATGGGGGACAACTGAAAGCCTTTCCAGTAAGAACTGAAACAAGACAAGAAAGCACACTTTCACCTATTGTTATGCACCATAGTACTGAAAGTCCTAGCTAGAACGATTAGGCAAAGGAAGAAATAAAGAACATCCAAATTGGAAAGGAAAAAGTCAAGTCAAATTAGCCTTGTTTGCAGATTACATGTCCTTATATTTTTTAAAAAAATCTAAAGACTCCACAGAAAACACTTAGAATACATTAAATAAAGTTGCAAGATGGGTACAAAATCAACATGCAAAAATGAACAGCATTTCCATATAGTAACAGTGATCAACCTGAAAAAATCAAGAAAGCAATGCCATTTATAATAGCTACAAAGAAAAAAAAACACCTACAAATAAATTTCATCAAGGATGTTACAGATCTATATGAGGAAACCTGTAAAACACTGAGGAAAGTAATTGAACAGGACATACAAAAAAATGGAAAGATACGCCATGCTCATGGATTGCAAGAATTAATATTGTTAAAATGACCATACTGCCCTAAGCATCTTCAGATTCAATGCAATCCTTATCAAAATACTAATGACAGTCTTCATAGAACAGAAAAGGGAAATCCTACAATTCATGTGAAACCACAAAAGATACTGAATAGCTAAAGCAATTCTGAGCAAAAAGAACAAAGCTGAAGGCATCACATTATCTGATTCCAAATACTATAAAGCTATAGCAAACAGAACAGTACGGCACTAGCATAAAAGGACACACAGACCAGAGGAACAGAATACAGTACCCAGATACAAGTCCACACACTTAATTACAGACAACTCCTTTTCAACAAAGGCACCAAGAATATACATTGGGGAAAGGGCAGTCTCTTTAATAAATGGTGATGGGAAAACTGGATACCCACATGCAGAAGGATAGAATTATTATATACCCCTATTTTTCACTATACCACCAAGCCTCAGTTCCTCATATAACATAGAACCATTAATAATACTCATTCAAACCGCCTTACAATTTGTTTAACGAATAAAATTATATAATTCACACAAAATTATTTTCTTTTCTAATATGCAGTAATATCCCATGAAGATGTCATTTATTGCTATTAATACTCAAAAATAAACATGATTACTGAATATAAATAAATTATGGTTGAATAACATTCACTCAGGAGTTCTGAACATACTCAAATGTAAAATTATCAAACTATGAGCTAAAATGTGAAACAGCCACTGACAGGATTCAAGGATTTTTCATGTTATTCATAAAGAAGGCTCCAAGGGCTCTTACGAACTATAAACCAGTGAATAAACAAGAAACATTTCCAATCACAGGTTGGAAAAGTTTCCATATTAAGAATAATTTCCAGTAATAAAAAGCAATAATATTTTCTACAAAGAGAATTCATGCTTCCATAGTTCTTCTGGAGAATAAAAATTATAGTACATCGGAGCCTGTAATACTACATGTAGGTCAGATTTTTCGTTTTCAAATGAAAAACATGAGTCTGAAAAAGGTTAAGATAAAAACTAGAACATATACTCTCTGAGGAGGACAGAATAAAAACATTAATTCTCTTAGAAACATAAGAGCCAAAAAAAAGATGTTACATATGTTAATAAAATCAGAGAAGGTATAGATAACATGAGCACAGAATTATTAAATTCCTTAACACTTTAAAAAGATGGTTTAGGGAAAAATTCTAAAAAGTAACATAAAACATTTATAAAATATGTGGCCGAATAGGGAGTTCATTACATCAATTAATACAGCTAAGAATAAAAATATGAGCTATTTCAGAAGTACAAGATTATTGAACAAATGATCTGCCTAGTCAGGGTAATCTGATTTCTTAATTGACATTTCAGGGCTCTAATACTGGAGAGCTCACGTGCAGGCATTCCAGTCAATGGCCCCAGCTGAGTACAACCTTTCACCCATCCCTGTCAAAGCGCCAGGTGTGTACATAAAGCTGTCTTGGATTATCTTGCCCAGCCTAACCATTAGACGAAAACCACGAAGTAACCTCAAAGGACACCAAATCAAACCATGACTAAACTCTTAACAAATTCATAAGATACAATTAAATGGTTGTTGCTTTAAGACACTGTTTTGTAGCAGTTTGTTATGCAATATTTCGGGAGGACCCAAGACTACAGTCAGGTTTAGTGATTCTCTGGGACTCACAGAACTCAGTATACAGTGGAACTCATGGTTAAGACTTATTACAGTGAAAGAATACAAAGCAAAATCAGGAGAAAACACACATGGGACACAGTTCAGAGAAAACCAGGCACAAGTTTCCAAGTGTCTTCTCCCAGTGAAATCACATAGGATGTATTTACTTACATCTTCTAGTATTGAACTGTAACACGTGTGAAGTGTTCTCTACTAAAAAAGTTCATTAGAGACATAGTATCTCTAACTTGAGGTTTATTGGAGGTCACCTTGTAGCACTGAAGTGCTATCTAGTGTTCCCGAGCTCAAGAAGACTTGTGATGTTTCTCGTGAAGAAAACGCATGTCAGAAAAGTTTAAATCAGACATGAGTTATAGTGCTATTGGGCATAAGTTCAATGTTAATGAATCGATGATGTTTATGAAATATGGTGTATGTAAAAAGAAACACATGTAAAACAAGGCCATGTTGTACTGCTTGGTTAACTGTGATCAAAGGCTAGTAGGAACCTAACCCTATATTCCCCCCCAGGGACAATGGTTCAGTATTCACTAACATAGTGTTCACAGAAACTTTCTAGAACCCAACTGTCACAAATAAGCACTGACTGCATATACAAGCTTTTTCTGGAAGTCGAATATATATACAGAAGTGCCCAAATCATAACTATACAGCTCCATTAATCCACAAAATGAACATCCTTGTGTAACTAGTACCCAAGTCAAGAAGCAGAATATAACCAGAATCCACAGACCACCTCATACTCCATTCCTGTCATTATGCCCTTCCTATAAAAGAAACTACTACCTTGACATCCAAAAACCATAGTTTTGTCAGTTTTAAACTTTATATAAATTGAATAATGAAATCATGTAAGTCATACTTTTTTTTTTTTTTTTTGAGACGGTGTCTCGTTCTGTTGCCCAGGCTTGAGTGCAGTGGCGCCATGTCGGCTCACTGCAACCTCCGCCTCTCGGGTTCAAGCGATTCTCTTGCTTCAGCCTCCCAAGTAGCTGGGATTACAGGCACACCTAACCACACCCTGAAATTTTTTATATTTTTGGTAGAGAGGGGATTTCACTATGTTGACCAAGTTATCTGGTCTCAAATTCCTGACCCCAATTGATCTGCCCACCTCGGCCTCCCAAAGTGCTGGGATTACAGGCATAAGCCACCGTGCACAGCCAAGTCATCCTTCTTTATGTCTGGTTTGTTTCACCAACAGTTTGTTTATATAATTCATTCATGTTATGTGTACTTTGGTTTTTACTACTGTAGAGCATTCCATTACATATAACACCATTTGTTCATTCTGTTGTTGACAGGAACTGGGGTTATTACAGATAGTATTAATATAAATAATGTTAATAACTTGCTAGCTTGATATTTTTAAAAACTTTTTCCCTTAATTACATTAAATGCAAATATTTTTTAAAAAGCCACTTGTCACATAAACATCTCTAAATCAGTAGATGTAAACACAGTAATGCTACAAAACTGCAGGGAAGTTAACAGATGGTATAGGAGTGAAGAAAAGAAGTATGAAGTTGTGGCAGTGAGCTAAATAAAGGAGCACTCATTTTACAAAAAAAAAAAAAACTATCTAAAACTATAGTCATAATCCTGATATATAAAGAAGATAAAGTATTTTGTTTTAAGATAGACTGGATGACAAAGTTAATAGATTAAACTAAAACCAGTGATGAAAAAATGATTCAAAATCGAGGGCCGGGCGCGGTGGCTCACGCCTGTAATCCCAGCACTTTTGGAGGCCGAGGAGGGCAGATCACGAAGTCAGGATATCCAGACCCTCCTGGCTAACATGGTGAAACCCCGTCTCTACTAAAAATACAAAAAATTAGCCGGGCCTGGTGCTGGTTGCCTGTAGTCCCAGCTACTCCAGAGGCTGAAGCAGGAGAATGGCCTGAACACGGGAGGCAGAGCTTACAGTGAGCCGAGATCGTGCCACTGCACTCCAGCCTGGGCGACAGAGACTCCCGTCTCAAAAATAAAAAATAAGATTAAAAAAAAGACTCAAAATCGTATTTCCCACTATACTTTCAGTGGAGGTACTCAGTGATAATGATTATCAGAATAATTATCGCTACTCATTTATGTATTCACATATATTTTACATTCTGCAAAGATTCAACTGTATTATAAAATGTAAATATAATTACATTTATAATTACTTATAATAAAGACTTTTAGAACTTCTAATATCACTCACTTTATCTACAGTATTTTACCTGTATTTTTTGGTAGTCATGAGACAATCAACACCCTATGATTTCCCTTTACATGATAATATTCTAAATACTAAAAAAGGGGAGGGGAGAATTCCAAACACACGTAAGTATTTACATTGCGCAGTAGGTATGCCTAATAATCTAGGGATTCAACAAACATAATAAAAACAATGAAGCAGCACTGAAACAATCAAATTTGAGAAAAACCAGACAATACAGTTTCACAATCTCTAATCAGCTTCATTTTTTTAAATTTGATCTTCTCTACTGAAAATCAAATTAAAACAGATACCAGAATGCCTCTCTGATGATTCTTTTTCTAAGGCTTGCTATCTTGCGTAAGTCACAACTTTCATGTAGTTTAAGAAAACGCTATATTAGTACACAATATATTAAAGTATACCATATGGGCTTAAAGGAAAAAGATAATCTTGTATCCAGCTAAGAAAATATCTAGAAAGTGTTACCATGGGCTACAAGTTAAATCTGAGACCTGTCAATAAAAATTAAAATAATAATTAAATGTCTCCTAACTATCCATAAAGTAGATTATTTCCTCAGATTATCAAGATTAAAATGACTTAATTGGGAATTATTATTATTAAGAAATAGTGGTCTCACTATGTTGCTCGGCCTGATCTTAAACTCCGGGGCCTAAGTGATCCTTTTGCCTCAGCCTCCCAAGTAGCTGGGATTTTAGGCACAAGCCACTGCATCTGGCTCAGAAATGTTTATTCTCAATCCAAGCTAAACTCGTAATTAAATCAGGTGATTGACTCTAACCTCCAATTCTTTTTAATAATTCATAGTTAATTACTTTTTATTTTTAACAATTTACCATTAAACATATTCTGATAATGTGTCTATATAATCACATAGCAATCCCTCCTCTCACCTTATGATATCAACACATATTGCGTACGGAACTGGTGGCTTCTTGGTCTTGCTGACTTCAAGAATGAAGCCGCAGACCCCCGCGGTAAGTGTTACAGTTCTTAAACATGGCAGTCCGGAGTTTGTTCCTTCAGACGTATCCGCAGTTTCTTCCTTCTGGTGGGTTCGTGGTCTTGCTGACAGGAGTGAAACTGCAGACCTTCAGGTGAGTGTTACAGCTCTTAAAGGTGGCGTGTCTGAAATTGTTCATTCTTCCCGGTGGGTTTGTGGATACGTCTCGCTGGCTTCAGAAGTGAAGCTGCAGACCTTCGGGGTGAGTGTAACACCTCTTAACGGCGGCGTGGAACCAAAGCATGGAACCAGAGTGAGCGGCAGCAAGATTTATTGCAAAGAGCCAAAGAACAAAAGCTCCACACTGCCAAAGGGGACCCCAGCGGTTTGCCACTGCCGTCTTGTGCAGCCCGCTTTTATTCCCTCGCCTGACTCCACTCACATCCTGCTGATTGGTCCACTGTACACAGAGCTGATTGGTCTATTTTACAGAGAGCTGATTGGTCTATTTTACAGAGAGCTGATTGGCCCATTTCACAGGGAGCTCATTGGTCTGTTTTGATGGAGTACTGATTGGTGCATTTACAATCCTTGAGCTAGACACAGAGTGCTAGACCGGAAAAGTTCTCCAACTCCCCACTAGGTTAGCTAGATGCAGAGTATTGATTGGTGTATATGTAATCCCTTAGCTAGACATAAAGGTTTTCCAAGTCCCCACTAAACTCAGAAGCCCAGCTGGCTTCACCCAGTGGATCCTGCACTGGGACTGCAGGCGGAACTCCCTGCCAGTCCCGAGCGGGGCCTGCACTCCTCAGCCCTTGGGCGGTTGATAGGACCGGGCGCCATGGAGCAGGGGGCGGTGCCCGTTGGGGAGGCTCTGGCGGCGTGGGAGCCCACTGCCAAGAGGGGGTTCGGACATGGTAGGCTGCAGGTCCCAAGCCGTGCCCCACAGGGAGGCGGCTGAGGCTTGGGGAGAATTCCAGCGCAGCACCGGCAGGCCGGCACTGCTGGGGGACCTGGCGCACCCACCGCAGCTGCTGGTCCGGGTGCTAAGCTCCTCACTGCTCTGGGCCGGCAGTGCCGTCCAGCCACTCCAGTGTGAGGCCCACCGAGCCCGCAAGGGCGGGAACTCGCACTGGCCTGTGAGAGCCGCTGGTAGCCCCTGTTCCCGCCGGCGCCTCTCCCTCCACACCTCCCGGCAAGCAGAGGGAGCTGGCTCTGGCCTCCGCCAGCCCAGAGAGGGGCTCCCACAGTGCAGTTGCGGGCTGAAGGGCTCCTCAAGCACCGCCAGAGTGGACGCGGAGGCTAAGGAGGTGCTGTGAGGGCTGCTAGCACATTGTCACCTCTCAATATCACTATATCTAGTGATCCTGAGAAACAAAATAAGTGATGAAAATATAATTTTTTAAACTGATGAAGTACTAAATAGTGGAAAGCTACAAATGTGCTACTTGAAATATCAATTATCAAATGTTCAAAGCCAAAAAGAAAAAAAAAGTCCTTTGTGTTAAATAGTAACTGAAACATAGTAGAAACTCAATAAATATGTATAGAATGAGTAAAGTATAACTAGGTACATCTGGGGGAATGTATAGCTAAAATTATGGCGCACATGAATATATAACAACCAAAATCTATCTATACTTTAAAATAGATCAAACAATATATCACAAACTGGTAAAGGTACCCAGATTTCTGTAAATCAAATAATTATATCTTCAGATAAGAGAATCTTTACAGTTAAATTTAGTTATATCCATATATTCATCATAATTATTCTTCAACATAATTATCTCAATGGGTTTTCTTTATACTTAGAAAATACATATGTTTTTAAAGTTTCTGATCAATGTAAACAGTAAAAGCATGAAAGACTTTTTTTTCAATTACAACCACTCCTGCAAACACCCATTTGGAAAAAGTAAGCCTGTTACTCTCTATGGTAATCATCACATTACTTACAGTGTTCTTAATAACTACTGGAACTCATATAGAAATTTTTGAGATATCTTTTACCATGTATACACAAATGGTTGCCATATGGATCTTGAGATGCGGACTATATGCAAAGCTGTTAATGATCTCAAAGGACCAGATGCTCTAAGCTTATGAATCATTACAATGTTATTAATATCCTTTTATACCACATAAATAGTTTGGATCTTCAAAAATATCTGACATTATGTTACATCCTTTGGGTATGTCTATGTTGTATCACATCATAACTAAAACCAGATTTTAGTACTAATAAATTGCTACGTTTTTAACTTAGTCATTAAAAGAGTATTTAAAATTACAGTCCTAGTGAAAATAATATATCCTAAAATTCCACATTTTTCACCAAAAATTTGTTTATTAATACTCATTGTGCTAAAATGGTTTAAAAAAAAAAAAAGACTTAAGTCAGTATGCCTCTAACAAAGTGACAATATTGCCTACAAGGTTTTTCTGGGAAACAAATAAGATAAACATTACACAGCTGTGAAAACTATAAACTTATCAATGTGTTTTTATAAGCACAAAAAATACTGATAATATTTCTTTATCTAAAAAGACAGGGACAGAAATTATGAGAGACAAATGGAGAAGGTACACCTTATTAACTAAGAAGTAATAAATAACCTTCACATAGTTCCACTTTTGCTTTGTTTTTCTTGAAATATCAGAAAATTATAATCTAGTGGGAATATTAATCAGTGTTAAAGAGTTGAAAAGATTCCAATTGCACACAGTGAAAATTCAATTATACTTGAAGCTGGCTTCAAAATACTAATACAAGTATGATCTTGTCTCCAGAAGCTAAGCAGAATTTTCAAGAAGAATATTAGGATCTCTAAATCTCTAGCTAAAAAGCAGATTCTAACCACCCACATATGTTCTTTAAAAGCTCATTAAGTATTACAAACATTATGTTCTGTCATTATGAAGATGAAATCCCATTAAAAATAAAATTGAATTTCCTGGAAATGTAAAAAAAATATTATGAGAAGCAACAAAAGGGAAATAATAAAATCTCTACCATCTTTATCATCATCATAATCTTGTCTACTTATATATATTTGAATTTCAATCAAATGAAATAGAGTTAAAGAGAAGTAACAGTTATCTCTAAAAATACAGCATTCATATTAGAGAATTTTACATATATATTAGTATGAAATTATGTCAAAAGGATAGAGGATCAAAATCTCTGTACTTCCTTATTTAGGATTATAACCAATATTTTTAATGCATACTATTGTGTCTGTACTAAATTTAGGTTTACACCAAGACTGGTGACTCAATTAGAAAGATATTTAAAACAATGATCAGATACCACTTCCCAAAATTTACAATAATAATAAATACCCAGGGCTGTTGAGATTATGAGACCACCAGTGCTCTCACAGACTATTAGTGGACACTGACCTGGCAGTATCCTTCAAGATACGAAATACACACACCTTTTAACCCAAAATTCACTTCTAGAAATCTAATAAAATACTCACATGTTCAAAAAGCTAATGTTTTCAAAGATATTCACTAACATATACCAATAACATCCTCAGTGTCTAATAAAAAGAATAGCTAAGTGTATTATCATACTTATACACTGAACTGACATAGAAAAATATCCATGACAGTATAAAAATAAAAAGCAAGTTCCTGAATAATATGTGTAAGAATGACACCATTTTTTGTATAACATGTGCATGCACACACATGTTTATGTAGGAGGAATAAGGTTTCTGCCTGTGTTTAGAAAAATTCCTTACATAAGATGGGTATACAGACAGAGAATCAAAGACCAGTAGTATCTCTCCTGAATTTGGAAATAGTGGCAAGTTAAGAAGCAAAAGAAAATAAAATAAGAAATTGATAGAAGAAACAGACATGCAGAGAAAAAGAGAGAGAACATGGCAAGAAACAAGAACTGGCAGCATGTGAAGAAAGAACAGGGTTATTAAACATTCAATTTTGAATAGTTCACCTTATTACAACTCTCCCCTCACCACTTTGGCTACTCCAACATTCACTAAAGTCTACATATACAAACAAAGGCTTTGTGAGAGTGACACTGGGTAAATTGTAGCCAAGGAGCTACATTCCAACTCTGAATAGGCAAGACGCAGAGAACAGAATATTCAGGGGAAGTAAGAGTTTAGCAGCATAGGAACTCTGAGAAAGAGGTGACCCTAACATTTTTCCAAGAAACTTCCAAAGCATATTCGATAAACACCTTGACACAATTTTATTTAAATCTCAAAAGATAGAGCAATCTCTGCTAACAACTGCATATGTATGTATGTATATGTGTGTATATATGTGTGTGTTATATTAATGTATATGTATAAGCATATGTTTTAAAAAGAAAACATTACATTACCCACATTTGATTTGTTAAAATATATTTTCTCTTTTATTTCACATTGTAAATATTTAATGCTCCTTTCTCCAAGGAATAACTAATGGAATATCCGTTTTAACTTTGAGAACACAGGCCCTCCTAATTAGCAACTGGAGGAATTGCTAATTAGGAATTCAGAAAGGAGTCTCAGAAAAATGAGAAGAGATGCTACTGCTCTCTCCCCTGCAGCTGCAGAGCGTAGAACATTCTGAGTAAGAGGGCCTGTCCTGATAAGATATAGAATTGAAAGCATTCACAATATCATAAGTCTAGTATAGAAGCTGTGTATAAAGTTATAACTGTAATCATCCTGTTCTATTTTCTATGATAAAACAGTTCTTACAAATGTTATTTGTTTCTCAAGCCATCTGGATTCAAAGAATCTTACTATGTCCTGTGATTCTAACCTCTATCTAAAAAACTCTGGTTTTTTAATTGGTTGTCTTGTTTCAAAACTGATTGCCCTGGTAAGACTATTTTAATAACATTTCTATTTCTGAAGATAAAAATATTTATCTTTGGATAACTGTTTTTTTATAAATATGGCTTTGCTAACCTGAAAGGCTTTAAAATTTTATCTCTTCCCACTCTTCATGCATAAAAGTAAAATGAGCTAACTAATCTGGTTGATTCTTTATTTTTTAAAATCATGTATATGACTTTTTAAATTAATTAATTGACTTTCATCAAAATTAAGAAATTCTGCACATCTCAAGAGACTGTTTCGAGGATAAGAAGACAGACTAGGAGAAAACATTTGCAAATCATATATTGAGGACTTGTATCCAGAATATGTAAAGAACTCTCAGGCTCATTAACAACAAAACAAAACAATATAAAAATGAGCAAAAGATGTGAATGTACACTTCACCAAAGATGATAAATAAGCACATGAAAAGATGTTCCACATCATTAGTCAATAGTAAATGCAAATTAAAACCACAATGAGATATCCCTACTCAACTATTACAATAGCAAAAATTTCAAAGACCACCCATACCAAGTGTTGTTGGAGATAGGAAGAAACAAGATTTCTCATAAACTACTGGTAGGAGTGTAAAACATTAAATACTACAGCCATTTTGGAAAACAGTTTGGTTTATTAAAGTTTAAAATACACCTACTATAGAATTGAGCCATTCTACTCCTGGGTAGTTATCCAAAAAAAAAGAAAGCATGCGTCCACACAAAGACTTGTATAAGAATGTCAATAACCATTTCATTTGTAACAGCCAAAAATAGAAAACAACCCAAATGGTCATTTGCAGATGCCCAGATAAACAAATTGTAGAATATGCAAACAATGGAATATTATTAAGCAATAAAAACAATGAACTTATGATACATACAACAAAAATGAATTGTCCAATAATTATGCTTAATAAAATGAAGCCATTAAGAGTACATAATCTATGATTATATTTATATAAAATTCTATAAAACTCAAACTAATCCATAGTGACATAAACAAGATCATGGTTGCCTAAGGATAGGGAAAGTGTAGTAAGAAAAGATTACCACGGGGATAATCCCTTGATAATCATTTAGGGAGCAATGGATATCTTCATTATCTTGATTGTATTAATGGTTTTACAAGTGCGTATGTATGTCAAAACTTAGCAAACTGTACCCTTTAAACGTGCAGTTTATTGGATGTGGATTAAAAAATGGAAAAAGAATTATACAGACCCAAAATAAATATAAGACAATGTTACATCACATTTTTAGTAGACTTTATGGAAAGAATAGGTAATTAAACACTGAGAGGGACAAATTACAATTATCAGGCTTTCCAAAGGCAAAGAAAATGAGACTGGGAATATGATGACAAACTATGTTAACATAGCTTTCTTTACCTGGAAATTTTCCTGTCTACTTTAAATGATAATCCACAGAACCATGTTCCAATAGAAACTATGCTTAAAGGTACTCACATCAAGTGGAGCATGCAGTATGTTACAACATCATTTCCTATGAATTAGAAAGTTTCCCCACCTCTCCTTTCAAATATAGTTTTGCCATTAACTAGCTGACCCTAATTAGGAATTCATTTAACTGCATTGGGATTAATTTTTGTTCAACATTTCAAGTGCTTATTTTAGACCTGCATTAGGATTCTCCCCAGAAACAGAACTATTACGATATATAGAGAGCGTGAGAAAGAGATTTCTTACAAGGAATTGACACATAATTATGGAGGATGATCAGCCCAAATCTGCAGTGTGAGCCAGCAGGTTCAAGACCCAAGAGGCTGGGCATGGTGGCTCACACCTGTAATCCCAGCACTTTGGGAGGCCGAGGTGGGCGGATCACCTGAGGTCAGCAGTTTGAGACCAGCCTGGTCAACATGGTGAAACTCCATCTCTACTAAAAAGACAAAACTTAGCCAGGCATGGTGGCACATGCCTGTAATTCCAGCTACTCAGGAGTCTGAGGCAGGAGAATCGCTTGAACCTGAGAGGCAGAGATTGCAGTGAGCCAAGATTGTGCCACTGCACTCCAGCCTAGGCGACAGCAAGACTCCACATCAAAAAAAAAAAAAAAAAAAAAAAGTCCAAAGGCCAACCAGGAGTCAGTGGCACAGATAAAAAGTCCAATGGCAGTCCGCTGGAGAATTCTTCTCTTACTCAGGGGAGGGTCAGTCTTTATGTTCTATTCAGGCCTTCAACTGACTGGATAAAGCCCATCCATATTATGGTGGACAATCTGCTTTACTCTATCAATAAAAAAGTTAATCTCCAAAATACTAGGAGAAACACTCAGAGTAATGTTTAAACAAATATTTGGGCACCCAGTGGCTCACTCAAGTGGACACATAAAACTAACCATCACAGGACCATATGAACTTGCCTTGAAGATGAAGATGCCTTGCACCTCTAAAATTATTTAATTTCATGTTTATTAAAATTGAGCTCAGGACTTCTGTGTCCATGAAGATGAAACAGATGTAGTTTTCCCTATTTTTCCTCCTAAGTACAACAAAAAACTCTGGACATTGCATATTAAAGAAAACATGAAAAGACTGAAAAGTGACGAGAAGAAAGAAGACCTGCATAGGGACCTCAGGATCCTCAAGACCAAGGAGTGATATGGGTGAGTTCCCTGGATTTTCATTTTGCCTCATATATGCCTGGCTTGAAGCTAAAACAGTTGGCAGCCAGTGTACCTAACACCCTAGATACATGAATGAGTGCCAAAAACAAAAACAAAAAATCCAAACTTCATTGCATTTCTGGAGAAACTATGGCTCAGAGAAATTAAATGAGTCATGTTAGTCAAAAAGCTAGTAATTAAGGAAACAGATTTCAAACGTGTATCTTCTAATGTCAAACCATGTCTTATATGGCCTAGAATAAATAACAAATGAGTAAATTCAAATTTGTAGAGACTGAATTATGAATGCAAGATAAACCAATTTCTAGGGAAACCAACAAAACAAATGCACCCCACACCACCACCAAAAAAAAAAACAAAAACACACACCTCACTGATACCCATCAAAATGAACAAAAGTAATAGAGAAGAAAACGTAATCTGAAGACCGCACCACCCTTCTGGTTAAAACATTTCAGTTGCAGGTGATGAAAAATTAAACTCAAATCACTTACGCTAAAACACAATTGATCAGGAAGAACATCAGTGAGAAGGCAAAGTAGGAGATCCCAGCCTTCCGCCCACAAAAAAAAACTATTTTCCCATAAACAAAAATAGCTCTGAAAGAGCTCAGGAGTTAAGGAGCTGCAGCAACACAGTAAAGCAAGAGCCCAAAAATAACTGCCCAAAGATGGAAAGAAGAACAGACTCATTTTTCCTGAATGAAGCCAACAGTGCTTAGCAATACAAGGAAACTCCCTGACCCAAGAGTTCCCTTCACAAGAGAAAAGATTAAGGTTAGCAACCAGTTTCTCCATCCTTTTAGGGTTCTGCTTCAGTTATACTCCACCCAGATCAATGGGGAGACCAGCATAGCTGAGTCACCTGGAAACAGCTAGGAACAAAGAAGTGTGTGGCCTATTGGCATCAACCACATGGCAGGTTGTGGCCTTCTCAGCAAAAGACTCTAACACCTTTCAACATGGAGAAACTCAACTCAACAGCCCTTGGGGTCACTGCAGATGCTCCACAGCTGTGAGCACTAAGGACCTCAAGTGTTCATAGCCATGAACCCCAGAGGCCTGCTTTGCAGAGGACCCAAGAAGCTTTCACCACTGAGGAAACCAATAGCCAGCAAAGCCACTGCAGACCCCCGACAGCTTTTACTATCAAGGGCCTACCTGTTTTTCACTTTCTCAGACTCCACTTGCCTAAGCTACCTGAGTAAGCATCACCATGAGCAACCTAGCCCTGGGAACCAGGGCAGCCACCCCACACATGTCCACTACCACCCCAGGGCCCTGCCACCAGGCTCAGCTTCCACCAGTGTGCACAATCCTGCAATTAGACCCTGCAAGCGCACACAAGCAGATTTCAGGGCTGAAGCCCCAGTGCCAGATCCACAAGCACACAGATAAGAGTCCAAACAGTCCTCACAGCTACCAAGGACCTCCCACAATTCTTGCCACCAATGACTATGTAGCTGACAATAACACAAGAGAGCTGCCTGAAATGACGAGACACTGTGCCCCTGCCTCAGACCTGGAGCCACTGTATTTCCCCGTACTTAGCACTCCATACCATTAGACCTGGTTCCATAGCATGCTACAATATGCCCCCCAGTGAGCCCATCTGTGCTCTCCTCCTGCACATAAGATATTCATTTACTGAAGCCTGTGATGGAAGTAGCAGGCCCAATTATCTCCAAAATGACTTCAGGGTTATTCTTTCATTGTCTTGGTGAACAGCACCTGGCTTTTGCCCATCCATACCAATCTCCTTATAACATGTGAACATTCATTGAGCCACACCATTGGTGTTCTCTCCCAAACACACTTTTTCATTCTTTAAAACATGGCCAGGGTGACAATTTTCCAAATCTTTAAAAGTTCTGCTTCCCTTTTGATTATAAATTCCATCTTTAATTTGTTTCTATCTTTTTGCATTTTACTATAAGCATTCAAGAGAAGCCATGCCTCGCCCTCAACACTTTGCTTAGAGATTTCTTCCACCAACTATACTTTTTCACTGCTCAGCAGTACTGCCTTCCACAAATCACTAGGACATGAACACAGCTCTACCAAGGTCTTGATTACTTAATAACAACATTAGCCTTTCCTCTCATTTCCAATAAAATCTTCCCATTTCCATCTGAGACCTCATCAGAATGACTTTTACTATCCATATTTTTACCAACATTTTAATCATGACCACTTAGGCCACTTCTAAGAAAACTGGGGCTTTCTCTGCAGTTGTCTTCTTCTGAGGCCTCGCCACAATCGCCCTTAATGCTCCATTCATGGCAGTGTAGGCTTTTTCTAGCATGTATGCCAAATTCTTCCAGACTCTCCCCACTACCCAGTTCCGAACCTGCTTCCACATTTTTAGTTATTTGTTACAACAGCACCCCACTTCTCAGCACCAATTTTCATCTCAGTCCATTCAAGCTACTGTAACAAAATACCTTAGGTTGGGTAATTAAACAACAGAAATGTATTGTTCACAGTTCTGGAGTACAGCCTGAGAAGTCCAAGATCAAGGCACCAGCAGATGTGGTGGCTGGTAAGGGCTTGTTTCTCAGAGATGGCACCTTCTATGTATTCTCAAATGGGGGAAGGCACAAATAAGCTCCCTCAGGCCTCTTTTAAAAGGGCACTAATCCAATTCATGAAGGCAGAGGCCTCGTGACCTAACCTCTTCCAAAGTCCGCACCTCTTAATACTATCACCTTGGGGGGTTAGGTTTCACATACAAGTTTTGAGGAGACACAAAAATTCGACCACAGCACCATATATCTGATCACAACAATCTCCAAAATACGTAAGGAACTTATACAACTCAATAGCAAAAACTCAACCCAACTAATAAATCAGCAAATGACCTAAATAGGCATTTCTCAAAAGAAGAAATTCATGTAAGTACGGCACACTAACTGATTGTGCCACTGGAGCACCCGAAAAGAAGAAATTCACATGGTCAACAGGTATATAATCTCTAATCATCAAGAAAATATAAAGCGAACCCACAATGAGATATCAGCTCACATCTGTCAGAATAGCTATTAGCAAAGACAAAAGATAACAAATGTTGGCAAGGATGTAGAGAAATGTGAATTCTTATACACTGTTGGTGGGAAAGTAAATTGATATAGTGTATGGAAAACAGTAAGGAAGTTCCTCAAAGAAATAAATATAGAACTACCATATGATCCAGCAATCCTACATCTAGGTATATATCCAAAGGAATTGAAAACAGAATCATGAAAAGACATCTAAACTCCATGTTCACAGTAGCATTATTCACAATAGCCAAGTGATGGAAACAACCTAAATATCCTTCAATGGAAGAAAAGATAAAAATAAAATGTGGTGTGTGTGTACATATACATGCACACACATAAACACACACACAACGTAACATTATTCAGCCTTAAAAAAGGATTCTGCCATTTGCAACAACCTGGATGAAACTGGAGAACAACTCAAATAATATCAATAGGGCCCAATCTCCTTCTAGCTATTATCTCTGTACTTGGCTCTGCTCTCATAGACCAACTCTCACTAGTGGCAAGATGACCATCAGCAACTCCAAATTTCTATCCCAACTCAGTGGCATATGTGTGGGCGTGCATTTGATGCACTACACAAGGTACCAAAACAAGGGGGCAAAGGAACTGAATCTAACCAACACCAATCTAACTCAGCCCTGGCATATATGAGAAAGAGGCACACTTTTCTTCACACCAAGTCATCTTCAGCAAGTTGTGCATTAGAGGACACCTTTCTATAATTCATCCATCAGAGGGACACTGTTTGGTAATTACTTCATAGAGATATAATGTAAGCTAGCAGAAGCCTGACTCAAACAGAAATCCCAAATTCACTCTGACTAAATGTAACTGTTTTGATTTGGGACACAGATCTATCTCTGAACTAATCACTCTAGCCTAGAGCCTAGATTTTTAAAATCTCCACCTGAAGTACTTGGACTGAAAATGACAGGGGTAATTTCCACCCAAAGCAAGATCAGTGTGATATTTTAAAGGAAGGGAGAACTGTACAGAAGTCAGCAAAAACAACAAATGTCCATGGCTTCACAGTATCTTTAGAAGAAAAAATTCAAACTTCTTACTAAGGCCACAAGGCCCTGCATCTGGCTCAAGCCTATCCCTACAAGCCTATCTTGACCCATTCTGTCCCTCTCTCACTAAGCTCCAATGGTCTTCATTCAGTTCCTCAAACATGCAAAGCTTTTTCTGACTTCAGGTCCTTTGCCCATATTGTTTTACTCTACTGAAATGTTTTCCTCAATTTCTTCATGGCTAATTCCTCATCTTTCAAGACTCAGAGCAAATGTCAGCTCCTCTGGCAGGACTTCTCCAGGTATTCTCTATCTCAATCTCCTGCTGCTTCCCTTTGAAATATATATGGCAATATTTTATTTATTATGTTTATTTTTGTCTTTTTTCCCCAGCTTACTATAAACTCCATGAGAAAAACAGTACAATTCACCAGTAACTTATAGCATTAAAGGAACATAGCTGAACTGCAAATGAATTGGGTAAATGTATGGATTAATCAGTGAATTAACGGATCTATATTGAAAACAAGAAAAGTCCTAAACACACCAAACTAAACATACCAAAGCTATCAACAGGATGCAATTTAATTTGATCCACAATGAAAGTCAATGCTTGGTGCTGATAACTAGTTTGTAGGCATAGTTAGGGCTCATTACTAAGTGGAAGACATTCTTATTAACCCACTTATGCCTAGCGTTCTGTTATTGGAACGCTAAGCATGTGGGAGTTATTTATATCCTACTGCTCAGGGTCATCGCCAAAGTTTGATTGCAAAAATTCAAAAAATTGCCACCTTAGCTATAAATGGATTAACAGTTCTTCTAATTGTCCCTAGCTTAGAAGGGTAGGGGCCAGGGACATGCCTCATTACAGGAGGGTGAAAGTACTCCAACCTGGAGCTCCTTCAACACGAAGGATTTCTGCCAGTAGATTGCCTTTGGACACAAACTGTAACTCTTCCCTGGGTCTTCCGCCCATTGGTATACTTTGCAAATTTTGATCAAGTTTCCACAATCACATGAACCATATACATACATATACGCAGACACACACACACACGTGTGTGTGTGTGTCTGTGTGTGTGTGTGTTTCTGTCTCTCTGGAGAACTGACTCATCAGTGAGTATGGTCTATAGAGTTTTAAAATTAAAAAGATGTTAACTAAGAATTATACACAAAACCAAACTGTATTTCACTTGTCACAAGAACAAAGATTCTTAAGTATATGAGAGTTCAAGAAGTGAATGAAATCTTTATATCTTTCTGAAGTTTGTGTTAAAAACATAGTCTAGCTAATCAAAGAAGTGAATAACCATAAGAAGTCATAAAACCTGGGAAACTACAGAAAAAAGTACTAGTAGTGAGCAATAAATCAGTTTAAACACAATTTAAATAGCTGGCAAACACGATTATAAAACCAAATATAACTGTTTAATCTTTCAAAGAAAGCTACATCATATGAAAATAATAATGTAATAAATTTGATAAAATACAACAAAAACTGCTGATTAGGCTGGTATAGTGGTTTTTATTTTCATTTTGCAAGAAGGAAAAAAGCAAAAGAGCATTAAAAAGTGTGAGTTAAACCAAGCATACAATAAAAATAAATATAAATGAAATAAATTAATAAGTATTAATGTATGCCCTTTTCTTTGTATTTTATGTTTATGATTTCGTCTCGCTGACCTTAGGTATGCCTTCTTATCAGATATATAAAAGCCTAGGGCAGCTTTGTATCCTTGGTGGTTTCACCTTACTCTGGTTTAAATGTGTCCCCTAGAATTCATGTGTTGGAAACTTAATCTCCAATGTGATAATGTTATGAGATAGGGTCTAATGTAAGCATTTCTGTCATGAAGCTCCACCTCATGAATAGATTAATACCATCATTATTAAAAAGGCTCTAGGAGTGGGTTCTTTCTCCTACTCTCTTTTTGCCCTTCCACCTTTCACCAGTTGAGGACAAAGCACACCATCCTGGAATCAGAATCACCAAACGTATCAGTGCCTTAATATTAGGATTCCCAGCCTCCAGAACTGTGAGCCAGAACACCCAGTCTGTGTCATTCCATTATAGCACCACAAACCAACCAAGATACACCTATATCAATTATATTAGTTACTTATTTAAATGTTTGAGCACAGGTACAATGCAAAATCCTTTGCTACAGTATATATAAGACATTTAAAATAACAGCAAGAAAGCAATTAATTTAGTACCAACCAATCCTGCTCTCATGGAATTTACAATATAATTGGCAAAATATAAAAAAAAAAATTAGTAAAGATAATCCAGTAATACATTAAAAAGATAACAGCTGCACTCCAGCTTAAGCAGCAAAGCGGACTCTATCACTTAAAACAAGTAAAATAAAACAAGTGAGGGTGGTTTCTTCCAGAATGCAGGCACAGTTCAATATTAGGAAGCATTCATATAATTCATTAAATTATTAAATCAAAGGACTAAGGCCATGTGGGTACTGAATACACATTCCATAAAATTCATCAACATTCCTGGTTTTTAAAAATCCTTATAAAACAAAAATATATTAATATATATTTAATTTTTCTGGCTCATGCCTATAATCCCAGCACTTTGGGAGGCTAAGACGGGTGGATGACATGAGACCAGGGTTTGAGACAAACATGATAGAATCCCATCTCTACTAAAAATACAAAAAGTAGCTGGGCGTGCTGGCACGCGCCTATAATCCCAGCTACTCGGGAGATTGAGGCATGAGAATCACTTGAACCCAGGAGGCAGGGGTTGCAGTGACCCAAGACAGGGCTACTGCATTCCAGCCTGGGTAAGACAGTGAGACTCTCTCTCAAAAAAAAAAAAAAAATATTTTTTCTTAATATGGGAAAAAAAGCCTGTATCATGTTTAGTGATCAGGTACTAGAAGGCTTTCCATTAAAATCAGAAATAAAAATAAGGATTCCCACTAACCAGGATAAACTCCCAAAAATGCAATCAATATGTAAGCTAATCATTGAAATTTAACTGAATCCAATTGAAATTGAAATTTAACTGAATCTTCCCATGTGTGGTGACTGGAACCCTACAATTTCAACTAAACACTAGGAATTCCATCTAGGTGTGTGAGTGAAAGAGCAAGTGACTGATGGTTTTCTAGGTATTTCAGGATCTATTCCTCTGGTTACCCTTGTCCTTTACCATCAAGACTGACTGTGTCTACATATGGAGGATAATTCTAAAAGTAAGAGGAAGTTCTGATATCCAAATAGGAACTACTCCACAACAATAATGCAATGTGAATGAGCACTCTTAAAGATAAAGAAGTTGGATATACAACAAAAGGGAAAGTAAATTCCCAATAAGGGATTGGGGTTGAGGGAAGGGTAGCTACTAAGGACATTAAATGAAGCCACTCACATTTCAAAAACTTGAGAAATTGGTTGAAGATCTGAGCCAACTGGAAGACAGACAACTAATATCTCAAGGAAGCATTCAAACCCACAGTATGAAGATTGTTGGACAAAAAGGTTAGGTGTATAAAAATTGCCTATCTGATTTGCTTGTCACCTTCCAGTGTTTACTCTCATATTTTATCTAAATTTAGAAACAAAGGATATGTGGTCCATGATTATTGTTTTCTTGTTTAGTGGCAGTAAATAAAAGAGATCCCATACTCTGATTTATAATATATCACTAGTCTATTAAAAGACATTAAGGCCAGGCGCAGTGGCTCATGCCTGTAATCCCAGCACTTTGGGGGGCCGAGGTGGGTGGATCACCTGAGGTCGGGAGTTCGAGACCAGCCTGATCAACATGGAGAAACCCCATCTCTATTAAAATACAAAATTAGCCAGGCCTGGTGGCGCATGCCTATAATCCCAGCTATTTGGGAGGCTGAGGCAGAAGAATCGCTTGAACCCGGGATGCAGAGGTTGCAGTGAACCGAGATCATGCCATTGCACTGTAGCTTGGGCAACAAAAGCAAAAGTCTGTCTCAAAAAAGACATTCAAAGAAAGTAAATCTAATAAAACAGAAACATAATAGAAATGATTTTGCCTTTCAATTTAATGTGGCAGAATCTTTCCTTACGTATCTAAAATGATACAATTTTAGTCATAGTTATTACTCAGAAAAAATCCAAATAGCCTTTGTCACTAACTTGTCACTAACTCTAGTGTTCAGAGTCTAGTGTCACTAACTCTGGATCAGAAAGATCCAGAGGAATGCTCGTTGCTTTTCTTTCTGACCCCATTAGAACTACAACTAATAACAATTATACTCATCAATAAAACTGGACCTCATGAAAATCTATGGAAATTGAGGTTGCTCCCTTCATCTAACTTGGGTATCATAAAAAGTATTTTAAACTGACAAAAATATAATATACTAACCTAGTTTTATTAAATTATTTATATGTAGACGCTTATAATTTGACTACCAGACCAAGTAGCAAGATAGATGAGACAGAGAAGAAATCTCAAATTCGGGTTTAAGTTAACTGCTGATGTGCTATTACCAGACAATGACAGTGTAAGAACTACAATCTTTTTACCTGCATGTCTTAATAACTGAAAGAAAATAAGAAGGACATTTTACAAAAGGACGTCTTACAAAAAGAGTAGCTCTAACAGGTGATGAGGGTCCCTTTCCCTAAAATAAAACACATGGAAAGAAACAATAGGGAAGGGAAAAAGAAATAGCCAGGTGTTTGACTCTTAGGTCATATTAAGGATTTATCAAAATAAGTGCACCTATGTTCACATGCAAGAATACACTCCATTTCAGAGACGATATTAGTCCGTTCTCACACTGCTATGAAGAAATACCCAAGACTGGGCAATCTATAAAGAAAATAGGTTTAATTGACTCATAGTTCCACAGGGCTCAGGAGGCCTTAGGAAACTTACTATCATGGCAGAAGGAGAAGCAAACATGTCCTTCTTCACATGGGGGTAGTAGAAACAAGTGTCAAGCAAAAGAGAGAAAAACCCCTTGTAAAACCATCCAATTAGCCGGGCACGGTGGCTAACAACTATAATCCCAGCACTCTGGGAGGCCAAGGCGGGTGGACCACTTGAGGTCAGAAGTTTGGGACCAGCCTGACAAACATGGTGAAACCCTGTCTCTACTAAATTATTAGCCAGGAGTAGTGGTGCGTGACTGTAATCCCAGCTACTCAGGAGGCTGAGGCAGGAGAATCGCTTGAACCTAGGAAGCTGTAGTGAGCCGAGATTGCACCACTGCACTCCAGCCTGGACAATGGAGCGAGACTCCATCTCAAAAAAAAAAAAACAAAAAGAAAACAAAACAAAAAAAATAACAAACCATCCAATTTCATGAGAATTCATTCACTATCACAAGAACAGCATGGGGGATCTGCTCCCATTATCTAATCACCTCCCATGAGGTCCCACCCCCAACACATGGGGATTACAATTCAAGATGAGATTTTGGGTGGGGACACAGCCAAACCATATCATGGACTACTATATTCATTATTCAGATTTTCAGAGGCAGCACAGAAGTCAGGAAGCCTAAATTCTTTCCGTCTTTTTGTTTATTCTTCTAAATATACAAGTAATACATTGCTCACTGAAAACGTTTGGAAAATAAAAGAGGGTAAGTAACATCAAATGGACAATCTGACCGCCAAGAGATGACATTTTATATCGGTCAGGTTTCTTTTTCTTTTTTTTCTTTTTTCTTTTTGAGACAGAGTCTCCCTCTGTCACCCAGGCTGGAGTGCAGTGGCACGATCTCGGCTCACTTCAAGCTCCGCCTCCCGGGTTCACACCATTCTCCTGCCTCAGCCTCCGAGTAGCTGGGACTACAGGCACCCTCCACCACGCCCGGCTAATTTTTTGTATTTTTTAGTAGAGATGGGGTTTCACCGTGTTGGCCAGGATGGTCTCAATCTCCTGACCTCGTGATCCACCCGCCTCGGCCTCCCAAAGTGCTGGTATTACAGGCGTGAGCCACCACGCCCAGCCCAGTCAGGTTTCTTACTTACAAATACCAACCAATCTGGCAAAAGTAAACAGAACAGGACTTTACTGTGGCTCAGGCCTATGATCCCAACACTTTGGGAGGCTGAGGCAGGCAGATCGCTTGAGGTCAGGAGTTGAGACCAGCCTGGCCAACATAGTGAAACCCCATCTCTACTAAAAGTACAAAAATTAACCAGGTATGGTGGCGCAGGCCTGTGGTCCCAGCTACTCGGTAGGGTAAGGCAGGAGAATCGCTTAAACCTGGGAGGCAGAGGTTGCAGAGAGCCAAGATTGAGCTACTGCACTCCAGCCTGGGTGATAGAGTGAGACTCCATCTCAAAAAAGAAAAAAAAAAAGAAGAAGAAGAGGTCTTTATTATGCAGTTCACAAAATCATTGACAGAATTATAGAAACAGACTCAGAATTAAACTTCCAGAAGCAATATCCGAAGCTACCACAGAAGGCCTGATGAAGATGATGCATTCTTACTTTTACCATCATCAAATGCCAAGAACCCAACTTTATTACAAATGCTACTGCCACCAATGCCAACACCACTCTTGCATCAAGAATGTGATCTCAGCCGGGAGCAGTGGCTCACGTCTGTAATCCCAGCAGTTCGGGAGGCCGAGGCGGGCAGATCATGAGGTCAGGAGATCGAGACCATCCGGGCTAACACAGTGAAACCCAGTCTCTACTAAAAGTACAAAAAATTAACCAGGCGCGGTGGAAGGCGCTTGTAGTCCCAGCTACTCGGGAAGCCGAGGCAGAAGAATCGCTTGAACCAGGAGGTGGAGGTAGCAGTGA
The DNA here is from genome assembly GCF_003255815.1 of Theropithecus gelada. Taxonomy (NCBI): domain Eukaryota; kingdom Metazoa; phylum Chordata; class Mammalia; order Primates; family Cercopithecidae; genus Theropithecus; species Theropithecus gelada. The sequence continues at coordinate 115,450,817 of NC_037673.1, forward strand.
GCCAAGATTGCACCACTGCACTCCAGCCTGGGTGACAGAGCAAGACTCCATCTCAAAAAAAAAAAAAAAAAAGAAAAGAAAAAGAAAAAGAATGTGATCTCAGGCAGGCACAGTGGCTCAAAACTGTAATCCCAGTCTTTTCAGAGGCCAAGGCACAAGGATCACTTGAGCCCATGGGTTCAAGACCAGCCTGGGCAACATGGTGAGACTCTGTCTCTACCAGGAAAAAAAAAAAAAGAAAAGGAATGTGACCTCACAACCACTGGAAAACCTATGCTGCTGCTGCTACACTCATAACCAAAAACAAGACACATTTGCCACCACTCATACATCAAAAATGGAGATTTGACATAGGGTCCCTTCCTGTCACTTGTCAAAGTCTCACGAGTGGCTCTGACCTGAAAAGTAGAGGTCATTTGTCTGATGCCTAGCTGCAAGATACACATTCACGTATTTATTTAATTATCCTGACAGGAAACACAGGTTCTAGATAATTACTCACAGAGCATCTTATGCCAGTTCCCCCGATTCCCTATGGTGCAAAACAGTAAAAGCAGATGTCATCATCTGCTGGTGCAAGAGTTGGAAACAAAGGAGAGGAACTCTGAAATTATACAATGCAGAGCTTATATAGGAACTGCCAGCACATGTGCTCCTCCTTTCCTTCAGAGAGAAGGTAAACAAATCCTTTCTGTGGAGAGAAGATGGTCTCTAGGTTTTCAAAACCTTTGAAGTATGAGCAAATGACTCAGGTTTTATTATCATTAGAATGCAAACTAATGGCTTCTTTAGGTCTATCACCTTTAGAATGTGAACAAATGGCTGTGGGTCAACACACAATCTCAAACTTCAAAGGCATGTGTACCATTCATACATCCTTTAATGCAGGGGCCAAGTGTTCTGTGCTCAAAAAATCCTGAGTGTGCAGAAACATGAAAATATTAACAGACTATTGTTTCTCCATTTGGGAGATTTACAATCTGAGCTGTAATTTGTATCATATTTAAGGTTCATAACAAGGGAATTCCCAGAAGATGATTATACTCAGTCATGCATATGATAGCTATCTACCACATCGCTGTTTAAACAGTATGATGTTTATCATTCCTGTTTTTTCTTATACCATCTATGCTTATATTGAACCAAAGATCATCTCATATTTATACTACGTTTGAAATTTTATTCTCATGTAATTAAATTATCCTACAAACAGTGGCATTTCACACTTCAAATAAAAATCTTAGGCATAAGCCTTACATGTAAGATACATTCATCGGCAGCTGGATTGTTTGAAATGGTGGTAGAAAACTAGGATCCCCACCAATTGGTCTCCTTTCTTTGTTTCATTATATATTACACTGTAATAAAAATAGAAAAAAAAGTTCAAATTAAATGTAATATGCTTGAATCATCCCGAAACCATCCCCTACCCCACCTCTGGTCCATGAAAAAAACTGTCTCCCACAGATCCTGTCCCTGGTGCCAAAAAGACTGGGGACCACTGGTTTAAGCTACTCAGTCTTTGGTATTTCGTTATAACACCCTGAAAAAACAAAGACAGAGTCCAAGCCAACTAAGACATATCTACATACATTAATTTCAAGGAATGCTTCCATGAAAAGGAAAACTGGAGTATCATATATATTACACTGTCATCCTGTTTCTTTTTAAAAGAAAAAGATAAAGAATACTATACCTGTGAATACCTATTATTGTAGTATATATGAATATAGAAAAACTTTTGGAAGCAAACGCAATGTGCTTATAACTCTAAATATCTAAAGGTATGGGTAGGGAAGTACAGGTGTGAGGTTACCTGGAATGGGGGCAGAGATTAACTTTTGCTTTAAACACAGTTCACTTTGTTTCAATACATAGATTAAGAAAATGCACATCTTCCTAATCCTTTTTCATTAGGTATTTTTAAATTAAAAATGTACTTTAGATTTTATCTAATTCTACTTCAGCATCAATCAATGAAATCACAATTTCAAAAATATTGAACTAATTTGTATTTCTATAAAAAACAGTACTGACAGGTGACAACGTGCTAGCAGCCCTCACTCTCAGCGCCTCCTCAGCCTCCAGCCTCAGTGTCCACTCTGGGAGCCTTGAGGAGCCCTTCAGCCTGCCACGGCACCGTGGGAGCCCCTCTCTGGACTGGCTGAGGCCAGAGCCCCCTCCCTCTGCTTGCCGGGAGGTGTGGAGTGAGAGGCGGCGGCAGGAGCCTGGGTTGCGCGCTGCGCTTGCGGGCCAGTGTGAGTTCTGGTGGGCGCGGATGCAGGCTCTGTGGGCCCCACAGGCCCCACACACGGAGCGGCCAGCCGGTACCACCAGCCCAGGTCAGTGAGGGGCTTAGCACCTGGTCCAGCAGCTGCAGAGGTTGCCCCGGGTCCCCCAGCAGTGCCCGCCCACTGGCACCGCACTCAAATTCTCGCCGGGCTCTAGCTGTCTCCCCACTGGGCAGGGCTGGGGACCTGCAGCCCGCCATGTCTGAGCTCCTCCCCGTGTGGTGGGCTCCCGCAAGGCCTGAGCCTCCCCGACTGGGCACTGCCCTCCGCTCCGTGGCACCCAGTCCCATCGACAGCCCAAGGGCTGAGGAGTGCAGGTGTGGCTCCAGACTGGCGGGCAGCTCCGCCTGCATCCCTGGTGCAGGATCCACTGGGTGAAGCCAGCTGGGCTCCTGAACTGGATGGGGACTTGGAGAACTTTTATATCTAGCTGGAGGATCGTATGTGCACCTATCAACACTCTGTGTCTAGCTCAGGGTTTGTAAATACACCAATCAGCACTCTGTGTCTAGCTCAAGGTTTGTGAATATACCAATTAGTACTCTGTATCTAGCTAACCTAGTGTAGACTGGGAGGACTAGCACTCTGTGACTCTGTGTCTAGCTCAAGGATTGTAAATGTACCAATCAGCACTCTGTGTCTAGCTCAGGGTTTGTAAATACAGTAATTAGCACTCTGTGTCTAGCTCAGTGTTTGTGAATACACCAATTGGTACTCTGTATCTAGCTAACCTAGTGGAGACTTGGAGGACTAGCACTCTGTGACTCTGTGTCTAGCTCAAGGATTGTAAATGCACCAATCAGCACTCTGTGTATAGCTCAAGGTTTGTAAACACACCACTCTGTACTGTGTCTAGCTCAAGGTTTGTAAACGCACCAGTTGGTACTCTGTATCTAGCTAACTGTATCTAGCTAACTAGCACTCTGTGGCTCTGTGTCTAGGTCAAGGATTGTAAACATACCAATCAGCACTCTGTCAAAACAGACCAATCAGCTCTCTGCAAAGTGCACCAATCAGCTCTCTGGAAGATGGACCAATCAGCAGGATGTGGGTGGGGCCAGATAAGGGAATAAAAGCAGGCTGGCGAGCCACCAGTGGCAACCCACTTGGGTCCCCTTCCACACTGTGGAAGCTTTGTTCTTTCGCTCTTTGCAATAAATCTCGCTGCTGGTCACTCTTTGGGTCCACGCTGCCGTTATGAGCTGTAACACTCACCGCGAAGGTCTGCAGCTTCACCCCTGAAGCCAGCAAGACCACGAACCCACCGGGAAGAACAAACAACTCCAGACGCGCTGCCTTTAAGAGCTGTAACCCTCACCAGGAAGGTCTGCAGCTAGAAGGAAGAAGCTCCAGACACATCTGAACATCTGAAGGAACAAACTCTGGACACACCATCTTTAAGAACTGTAACACTCACCACGAGGGTCCGCAGCTTCATTCTTGAAGTCAGTGAGACCAAGAACCCACCAATTCCGGACACAGTACTAACTCATAAAACATTATGCTTTCATACAGTAATACATTTTGTTGGCCAGGATACTACTAAGAAATATTATAGCTATAGTCCTAAGATTAGTCTGTTTATATCTATGTGTTATAGTCAATTTTTGATATTATTATGCTACATTCATAAAGTAAATGGGGAAGCATTCTTTTTGTTTTCCATGACCTGGGTTAGTACACTTGGATTCAAGTTTCATATCTGCCACTAATTATCTGTGTAACCCAGTAAGAGAAGTGAGTTCACAGTTAAGAATTCAATAAAGAATGGATGGAAATATGGAGGCAGGGAATTCCATGTCAAGATCTCTGATAACCCTTTTTAAATTATCCTTCTGCATATAGGAAGATCATAGTTCCTATTATATCCTATTCTGTCACACAAAATCATACACCCAACGGAAGCAAATTTATTTCAAGTTAACTCAAGTTCTATTTGTAAATACTATCTACAACCTCAGAGATAAGCTGCCTAGCCTCTGAGGGGTACACAGCACCCCAAAACATAAGCCAAAAAGATCCAGAGGTGTGGATATATTCTGCAAACAAAATTATGAATAATATGCAAAGTAAAAAAAGTAAATCCCTTGAGAGGCTGAGGCAGGAGGATTACTTGAAGTCAGTTCAAAACCAGCCTAGGCAACATGGTGAGAGCCCTTCTCTGAAAACAAAGTGTTTAAAAATAGGTCAGCTGTGGTGGTACACACCTGCTGTCCCAGCACTGAGGTCGGAGGCTAAGGTGGGCAGATCGCTTTGAGCCTAGGAGTTGGAAGCACAGTGAGCTATAATCACACCAGTGTACTCCAGTCCAGGCAACAGAGCAAGACCCCATCTCCTAAAAAAAAAAAAAAAAAAAAGAGTTGAATCCCTGGATAGACCAATAACAGGCTCTGATATTGAGGCAATAATTAATAGCCTACCAACCAAAAAAAGTCCAGTACCAGACGGATTTACAGCCAAATTCTACCAGAGGTACAAGGAGGAGCTGCTGCCATCCCTTCTGAAACTATTCCAATCAACAGAAAAAAAGGGAATCCTCCCTAAATCATTTTATGAGGCCAACATCACCCGGATACCAAAGCCTGGCAGAGACACAACAAAAAAAAGAGAATTTTAGACCAATGTCCCTGAGGAATATCAATGCAAAAATCCTCAATAAAATACTGGCAAACTGAATCCAGCAGCACATCAAAAAGCTTATCCACCATGATCAAATGGGCTTCATCCCTGGGATGCAAGGCTGGTTCAACATTCGCAAATCAATAAACATAATCCAGCATATAAACAGAACCAAAGACAAAAACCACATGATTATCTCAATAGATGCAGAAAAGGCTTTTGACAAAATTCAACAGCCCTTCATGCTAAAAACGCTCAATAAATTCGGTATTGATGGAACATATCTCAAAATAATAAGAGCTATTTATGACAAACCCACAACCAATATCATACTGAATGGGCAAAAACTGGAAGCATTCCCTTTGAAAACTGGCACAAGACAGGGATGCCCTCTCTCACCACTCCTATTCAACATAGTGTTGGAAGTTCTGGCTAGGGCAATCAGGCAAGAGAAAGAAATCAAGGTTATTCAGTTAGGAAAAGAAGAAGTCAAATTGTCCCTGTTTGCAGATGACATGATTGTCTATTTAGAAAACTCCATCGTCTCAGCCCAAAAATCTCCTTAAGCTGATAAGCAACTTCAGCAAAGTCTCAGGATACAAAATCAATGAGCAAAAATCACAACCGTTCTTATACACCAGTAACAGACAAACAGCCAAATCATGAATGAACTCCCATTCATAATAGCTTCAAACAGAAAAAAATACCTAGGATTCCAACTTACAAGGGATGTCAAGGACCTCTTCAAGGAGAACTACAAACCACTGCTCAGTGAAATAAAAGAGGACACAAACAAATGGAAGAACACACCATGCTCATGGATAGGAAGAATTAATATTGTGAAAATGGCCATACTGCCGAAGGTAACTTATAGATTCAATGCCATCCCCATTAAGCTACTAATGACTTTCATCACAGAATTGGAAAAAACTGCTTTCAAGTTCATATGGAACCAAAAAAGAGCCTGCATTGCCAAGACAATCCTAAGCCAAAAGAACAAAGCTGGAGGCATCACGCTACCTGACTTCAAACTATACTACAAGGCTACAGTAACCAAAACAGCATGGTACTGGTACCAAAACAAAGATATAGACCAATGGAACAGAACAGAGCCCTCAGAAATAATATCACACATCTACAGCCATCTGATCTTCGACAAACCTGAGAAAAACAAGAAATGGGGAAAGGATTCCCTATTTAATAAATGGTGCTGGGAAAATTGGCTAGCCATAAGTAGAAAGCTGAAACTGGATCCTTTCCTTACTCCTTATACGAAATTTAATTCAAGATGGATTAGAGACTTAAATGTTAGACCAAAAACCATAAAAACTCTAAAGAAAACCTAGGCAATACCATTCAGGACATAGGCATGGGCAAGGATTTCATGTCTAAAACACCAAAAGCAATGGCAACAAAAGCCAAAATTGACAAATGGGATCTAATTAAACTAAAGAGCTTCTGCTCAGCAAAGGAAACTACCATCAGAGTGAACAGGCAACCTACAGAATGGGAGAAAATTTTTGCAATCTACTCATCTGACAAAGGGTTAATATCCAGAACCTATAAAGAACTCAATCAAATTTACAAGAAAAAAACAACCCCATCCAAAAGTGGGCAAAGGATATGAACAGACACTTCTCAAAAGAAGACATTCATACAGCCAACAGACACATGAAAAAATGCTCGTCATCACTGGCCATCAGAGAAATGCAAATCAAAACCACAATGAGATACCATCTCACACCAGTTAGAATGGCAATCATTAAAAAGTCAGGAAACAACAGGAGCTGGAGAGGATGTGGAGAAATAGGAACACTTTTACACTGTTGGTGGGACTGTAAACTAGTTCAACCATTGTGGAAAACAGTGTGGCAATTCCTCAAGGATCTAGAACTAGAAATAATATTTGACCCAGCCATCCCAATACTGGGTATATACCCAAAGGATTATAAATCATGCTGCTATAAAGACACATGCACACATATGTTTACTGTAGCACTATTCACAATAGCAAAGACTTGGAATCAACCCAAATGTCCATCAGTGACAGACTCGATTAAGACAATGTGGCACATATACACCATGGAATACTATGCAGCCATAAAAAAGGATGAGTTTGTACCCTTTGTAGGGACATGGATGCAGCTGGAAACCATCATTCTCAGCAAACTATTGCAAGAACAGAAAACCAAACACCGCATGTTTTCACTCATAGGTGGGAATTGAACAATGAGATCATTTGGACACAGGAAGGGGAACATCACACACCGGGGACTACTGTGGGGAGGGGACGGGGGGAGGGATAGCATTAGGAGACATACCTAACGTAAATGACGAATTAATGGGTACAGCACACCAACATGGCACATGTATACATATGTAACAAACTGCACATTGTGCACATGTATCCTAGAACTTAAAGTATAATAATAATAATTTAAAAAGAAAAAAAGAAAGAGAAAAAAAAAGTAAATCACTGATTTGTTAGACCATTGGTATTTTGAATTTAACACTCAAGGGTTCTGGCTCTGCCCCAAAGGAGAAAGACATTTCAAAACATGAAATTATTTTGTTGTGGCACTTATTTAAAGCATATTTCCTGGAAGATACAGTACAGAAGTCACTTAACGCACAGTAAGTAGAAGAGTCTATTCAGAATCTACATCACAATGCGACTGTGTTAAAATGTAAACCAACTCTGAATGCTGAGAGAGATTTTAAAAACTGAAGTTTTGGATAACATAAAAAGAATAACGATGTGTTTGGCAATAGATCAGATACATAACATAAACCAGTCTGTAACAGCTCTATGTGGACACAAGAAAAAGTTTTCATAAAAATGTTTTACCCAAAGAGTGCTCCCAACAGCACTGTGCTTATCAAGTGAGAAATTTAAGCTTTAGTGGACATTTTAACAGCAGTAGAGAAAGGATATGCAACTACTACATGGAAATATGTTTATGAAGAAAGCCAGGAGCCTCTACAAACACTTCCATATTACCTTGGATTTATTCCTAGCAAATGTCAAGGGTCTTGTGTGTAAAATTCCTCTGGGAAAGAGATTCACTGCCAAATGGTCTGGATATATTAGAATTCAAGATTAAAAAGAGGCCAAGTTAATGGGTTTGCATTACAATTCTTTCATTCCTCAATTATGTAAGTATGAAGTTCACATATGGTTAGTTACTGATTAGGAGGGGGAAAAAACTATATTTCTTCTATAAACACAACACTTTGGACTTTAATTCTGATATTGGTTTCCTTTCTGCCATTTTTCTCTCATATATTTAGAGCAAAATTTTTACACTATTACAGAAACTGAATGGATCAACTAAGTAATAACTAATAATTCTATGCAAAAAACAGGGGTGGGGTATATGCATATTGAAGGCATAGTGAGAAAAAATAACATTACATTTAGAAATAAAACCGAATTAATTTAAAAACATTATTTACAGATTTGGGAAACTTATGCAAAAACTGATTTAAATTTTCTTTTAACATTTTTACTTTGTAGACAAGACTATAAGAGAGAATTGTTAAAACATATATATACAGTACCTTGAATAAACAAAAAAATAAGCAAAAGACTATATTTACAAATAAACTATGTATAGTAGACTACAGTATATAGGGAGTTTTTTTGTTTGCTTAGTCATACTTTTAAATCATCCTTCTGAAAACAACAGCCCACGTCCTCTGAGGAATTTCCTAATTCACGCACTCCTCTTGTCAATAATGGTATCACTCTCCACCCCAACCCCAATAAAAGGGCCATCCAGGATTCTACTCTGGGAAAGAGAAACCATCTTTCTGTTAGCATAAATAAAACCAGGAGGTCATTTTTCTTTTTTGAGAACTCCCGAAAAGTTTTTATTCTTATTCTTTTTTATAACCAGCACATTGCCTGGTATATACTGCCAGGTAGGCATTCAATAAACTTTTTTTTTAAACAGGCAATTTATAACACTGGGAAAATTTCATTTCAGTGAAATGATAATCATGTTTTGGGAAACACTGAAATGAAATTTCACCTTATTTCCCCTTATAAATTTTACCTCATTCTCACCTTGTTACAGGTAGTAGGATAGACATGAGCAGGGCAGGAGAGAGCTCTCCCCCTACCCACTAGGAATATCAGGTGAGGTTTGACGATTGTCACACTGCCCCTCTAAAAATGGTAATTTGGCAGCCCACCCAGGGTGCCAGAGAGAGGTCACTTCCTGATGATCCACAGCTACTAAAATTAAAGTGTTAGTTGAATGCAGTTGCCAGGGAGAAAAAACTTCCTGGGCATGCTCACTAAGAGACAAAATGGCGAAATATGACCTTCCAGGTATATGCCACCAGAAAAAGGGAAGAAAGCCTCAGACAGGCATGCATGCAACTTGCTAAACACACTGCATGAGCTCCAAGGGTGAGGGAGACACTGCGCATGCAGGAAGCCCACCCTAAGGGAAGGATCATGGGAAAGAGGCGAGCCTATAAAGCCCTAGGATCTTTGACCTTCAGGCACCCTCTTGGATCTCTTCCAAGTGAACTTTCCTTTCTTTCCTGTTCTAAAGCCTTTTAAATAAACTTCGACTCCTACTCTGAAACGGGCCTCAGTCTCTTCCTGCTTTTAGGTCCTTCAAAGTCTTTCTTCTGAGGAGGCACGGACTGAAGTTGCTGCAGACCTGCACCGATGTGCTGCTGGTAACTCAGGGTAACTCGGATCTCTTCCACCAGTAACAGCCTGACTCTGAATAATAGAAGTTTTGTCCCTGCTTTTATAAACCACCTCAGACAGACACTGGAACATGTTAGACAACATTTAAATGCTTTGGGAGGGCATAAAAAATTCTTTAAAAATTCAAGAGCTGTCATAATTGCCGGAAAGACTGGCTTCTTCAGCCCAGTGTGGCTTCACACTAGTCAGAAGACACAGATTCTGTATCCCTCCCCTACCAGGGACCTCCAGGAAAACTCCTTTGGTTGATTCTCAAGAGTCTTCCAAAAAGGCAGAGGGCAGACCAACAGACAGGGGCCGTGAACTCCTCCAACTGCCCCAGGTCTCACACAGCTGTTTATCAACAGTTTAGCTACTGAGCATGTCATATCATACTGGAGGTACCTCCTACCAGGAGGATATTAATCTCCTGCTTCCTACAGGTAATTTCCAGTACAGGAAAGAAGTCCATTCATAAGAGAAAATCAGACCAAAACAAAGAGAAGCATACCCTAAAAACAGAACTCCCTGAGAACCAGATCCAGCAAAGTCTGAAGCCACTCCTACTCACTCTGAACCTCACTGGTACATGATCTATATATGTCCTTGTTTAAGTTAGTTTGAGTCGAAATTCTGTCAGTTACCCATGAAAGGGGCATGAATATTTGTATTCATCTACTAAAGCAGGCCCCTAGGAAAGTCTATTATGTAATTAAATGAATTTATCTTCATCCAGAAAAGCTGGGGAATAGGGATACTAATTAACTAAATCTTGTAATACACTAAATATGTGAACAGGCAATTTTTCAAGAATTTAAAAATATATTTTAAAATGAACAAACTTTTAGTGTTACATAAGGTAGTTTAGAATTCACCATAAAAATCACTACAATTGCCACTATCATTTTACATTTTATAGCTGTCAGAAAACAAGCATATAGTTACTTTAAAAAATCAATACCTTTTTCAGCTCAATTTACCTATTTATCTGTTTATATATTTTTTTTAAAAAAACAGTAAATGTACAGATTTCATTGCTTTTGTGCAACAAGTTCTAGAAACATATTTTGTCTGATCAAGCCATACTCATATTTGGACTGGATACATGAGACTCTAAAATTCCAAAAATAATATTAATTCTAAGATAATCCATATTTCTTATGTATATTTAGATGAAACTGTACCAAGATATGTAACATTTGAGTTTTCATATATTGGGTGAGGTTTTTAATTACTATTTTATTTCCTACAAATATTTACAAAAAGACCATCTTGCTGGCCTAGAGCTAGCAAAACATCAATTTCAAAAAGTGAAATCTCGCCAGGTGTGGTGGCTCACACCTGTAATCCCAGCACTTTAGGAGGCCGAGGTGGGCAGATCACTTGAGGTCAGGAGTTCAAGATCAGCCTGGCCAATATGTGAAGCCCTTTGTCTACTAAAAAATACAAAAATTAGCTGGGCATGGTGGTGCGCACCTGAAGTCCCAGCTACTTGGGAAGCTGAGACAGAAGAATCGCTAGAACCCAAGAGGCAGATGTTGCAGTGAGCCAAGACTGCGCCACTGCACTCCAGCCTGGGCAACAGAGCGAGACTCCATCTCAAAAAAAAAAAAATGAAATCGTGAAATCTGGATATCTATTCCTTGCTCTCAAATGAGTCAGAAAAACATAATTATACACATACATGCATATATACATAAAGGAAGAGTAAGGCAAACATGGTATAATGTTAATGCTTGAGGAATCTGGATTAGTGTATTCAAGGGTACTTAGTATTATTCTTGAAACTTTTCTGTAAATTTTAAGTTATTTCATAAAAATTTATAACTTAGGATCTTGTCATATGATTAATAGGGTAAATGATGATTTTTATAAGAACATTTATTTTCTATCTTGTGAACTTTTTTTTCATATCTTTGGCCTGCTTTGTATTTAGATTTTCACATTTACCTTATTCATTTCTAATAATTCTAAGCCTATGAAGTCTTTATCTGATTTGATAGTTCCTCAGAAAGCCATTTGCCTTTTCACTTGAGTCTATGTGATATTTCACATGATGTAATCAAATCTATCTGATGTTTCCATGAAGTATTTTGCTTTTATACTATGGTTGCAAAGCATTACTTATCTCAAGTTTACATACCCACCTGCATTTGCTTCTGGTTTGAAAAAACAAAAAGAGGAGAAGGAGATAGAAATGTATAGTATAGTAGAACTGAGAAATTATTTATATATTTCCTAATCTGATGCTCAATTTAAAGGAGAAAATAATTCTGATGAATTTTATCTTTTAAAATAGATTTAACATTTTTAACGTGACTGTGTGCTTTATCTCTGTGATAGCTGTGTAGTTACCACAGAACGAAAAGATTAAAGATGTAGACATAACATATGCATGAAAAAATTTTTTTCAAATGTTTAGACTAAAATGTTTTACAGAAGTAACACTTTTGTTAAACTTTCTCTGTATATTGGGTGATATTTAAATGTAATATGAACTTAAAATTTTATCTGGGATGTGCCACAATCTAACCGTATCCATGGCTTTTATGAGTTAGACATAAACTCGTTATGTGGAAGACAACGAATATCAATGAATATTCAGGAAGTCAGAGAAATCTAAAGCTATTCTATGTAAATATCCTGAATCGAAGTTTTCCATTTAGTAACAGTATACCACTGTGGTTGAGGCTGCTGGCTTTAGCTCTAACAAGATGGGTTCAAATTGTGGCTATGCTGTGAAATAGTTATGTGATCTAAAGCAAGTTATTTAATGTCTCTGTACTTTGGCTTCCTCATCTGTTAGCTAAGATACCAATACTTATTAACTCATAGGATTTGGGGAAAGATAAATGAGTCAATACATGTAAAACACTTGGAATTGGGACTGCTCCATCAAAGTACTCAATGCATTAGCTATTTTTTGTAATTGTGTCATGTATTTTAGTCTCATCTAAAAACTATGTCTGCATTTTGGTCAAAGAGAATAAAAACTATAAAGAATTTAAGTTTAGGCCGGGCGCGGTGGCTCAAGCCTGTAATCCCAGCACTTTGGGAGGCCGAGACGGGCGGATCACAATGTCAGGAGATCGAGACCATCCTGGCAAACACGGTGAAACCCCATCTCTACTAAAAAATACAAAAAACTAGCCGGGCGAGGTGGCGGGCGCCTGTAATCCCAGCTACTCGGAGGCTGAGGCAGGAGAATGGCGTAAACCCGGGAGGCGGAGCTTGCAGTGAGCTGAGATCCGGCCACAGCACTCCAGCCTGGGCGATAGAGCGAGACTCCGTCTCAAAAAAAAAAAAAAAGAATTTAAGTTTAAAACCTCAGAAGTCAGGGTTCCATTGTTATTCTTCACTAAGTGTATAGCTTTTATGCACCCAACAACAGAGCAGATAAATAACACAAAAACTACTGGGAATGCAGGGATAACATCGTTAAAAATACATAAGCACTGAAGCTTTTCATAATCCTTTTTCAGTATCAAACAGTCCAAGTATACCAAAAAATAAAAACATAAAGAAAAATACAATTAACAAACTTAAAAGCAATAGTATGAATACTTACATACCTAAATAGAGAATGTACATTTTTACAGTAATAGAACATGAACAAAAATCTACCAGGTACCTATTCACACAGAAATCATAAACTTATTCAAAATAGTGTGGCTAATGCTGTTTTATCACGATTCCACCAAATCAGAAATAAAAGTAAAATAATGATGAAAAGTGTTAAAACACTTAAGAATTAAGAACTCATTGATAGTATGGAGATTCCTTAAAGAACTAAAAGTAGATCTACCGTTCAGTCAAGCAATCCCACTACTAGGTATTTACCCAAAGGAAAAGAAGTCATTATATGAAAAAGACACATAAGCAAAGCGTGATGCCTCATGCCTGTAACCCCAGCACTTTGGGAAGCCAAGGGAGGGAGAGGATCACTTAAGCCCAAGAGTTCAAGTCCAGCCTGGACAACACAGTGAGACCTCATTTGAATTTAAAAAGAAAAAGACATATGCGCAGTCATGTTTATAGCAGCACAATTCACAATTGCAAAGACATGGAACCAATCTAAGTGCCCATCAACCAATGAGTGGATAAAGAAAATGTAGTATATATACACCACAGAATACTACTCAGTCATAAAAATAAACTAATGTCTTTTGCAGCAACTTGGATGGAACTGGAGGCCATTAATCTAAGTGAAGTAACCCAGGAATGGAAAACCAAACTCCATTATGTTCTCATTTATAAGTGGGAGCTAAGCTATGAGGATGCAAAGATGTACATAATAAATTTTGGGGACTCTGGGTGGGAGGAGGGAGATGAGAAGTAAAAGACTAAATATTGGGTACAGTGTACACTGCTCAGGTGATGGGTGCAGTCTCAGAATTCACCACTCAGAATTCTCAGAATTCACCACTACAGAATTCATCCATGTAACCAAAAACCACTTGTACCCCAAAAGCTACTGAAATTTTTTTAAAAAGAATTCATTGATAACCCATGGGTAGAAAGAAATCAAAACAACTTATATCAATGTTACTGATAAAAGAACACTTCAATCCAAAAAATGGGATACCATGACAGTTATACCAGCAGAAATATTGCATCCATCTTAACCCTTTTATTCAAAAAAGAAAGTGATTTTTTTTTTAGAGACAGGGTCTCCCTCTGGCACCCAGGCTGGAGTGCAGTGGCACAATCATAGCTCACTGTAACCTCAAACTCCTGGGCTCAAGTGATCCTCCCACCTCAGCCTCACAAGGAGCTGGAATTTTGGGTACAAGCCACCAAGCCTAGCAGAACTCAGAAATCTTAATAAAGAAATTTATTAGTACTTGTTTTAGTCAGCTCAGGCTGTTGTAACACTCATTTCTCACAGTTCTAGAAGCTGGGAAGTCTGAATCAGAGCACCTGCATGGTCACAGTCCTGGTCAGAGTTCTCTTCCTGGCTTGCAAATGGAAGTCTTCTTGCTGTGTCCTCACATGCAGAGAGAGAGAGACAGAGAGAGAGAGAGAGAGAGAGACAGAGAGAGAGACAGAGAGAGGCAGAAAGAGAAAAGGAAATATCTCTCATGTTTCTTCTTCTAAAGGTACTAATCCCATCATGAGGGCTCTGCCTTCACAATCTAATCACCTCCCAAAGGTCCCATCTCCAAATACCATTATATTGGAAGTTAGGGCTCCAATATACGCATGGGGTTGGGGGAGGAACAAGGAACACAATTCAGTCTACAGAAGTACTCTTAGTAAAAATGTTATAAAACCAGAAAAATAATAGAAGAAAATAAGCCCAAAAAGATGAAATATAAAATTGGTCAAGAAAAAAGTTCAATGTAATGAAATAAAAATAAACTATAATAGCCAATATAAACAACCTAAAAGCTTATACTTTTAAAAGCTCTATAGAGAAACCCCTTTTGAATCTATTTGTGTAAAAAACGTTTGTGCATGTGTGTGTATGTCTACATCTGTGTGTGTATGATTAAAAACAAGAAAAAAATGCATTCCTGAGAAATTAAAATAATTATTTAAGACTGTACATAAGTACAGGGCAACCAATCTGCCAACTTATAGAAAAGAGATCATTCCCTAGAGAAATATAAAAGTTATTAAAAACTGATCCAAATAGAAGTAGAAAGCTTGAATAATTTCCTTAGAAGAGTTTGAAAAAAGAATTTAAAAGCTATCATTTTTAAAGAGAACAGAACCAAGTGATTTCACCAATGAGTTCCATCTAATTTCTAAGATGCATGGAATTCTAGTATTATTTAAACTATTCCAGGTCATAGAAAAATATTAAAATCTCTGCAATTTACTTTGGAGGTTAACATTATCTTAATACCCAAACCTGACAGTGAACCAAAAATACACATAATTCAATGCCATTAAATAAAATATAATTTCCAGCAATATATCAAAAATGTTTAATAGTTTACTCAGTAGAGTCCATTCCAGGAATACAAGAATGGACCAATATTAAGAAAGGTGTCTTCATAATTAATTACATCAAAAAACTGAAGATTAAACCATATAACTATAATAATGAATGACAAAAAGTATTTCATAAAAACTTAGTCATTCCTAATAAGAACTAGGTAATTCAGTAACCAAATAATAGTATTTAAATAAGAAATGCTTCTTAACAAAACACATTAATACATAATAAAAATAATCCTTAGACTTCTCTGATGAAATATCTAAGAGACTCAGTATAGCCAAATGCCTCAACTACAGTAAAATTTGGCAGTAAGAGAGAATAAATTACAAATTTGAAATTTAATATATATATATTCAAAAAATATATATATTCAAACTCATAAACATACATATATATCTATGTACTATATATTCACACACAGAAATACCACCAAATTCATATATAAAAATGCATATGTATCCCTTCACAGAAAACATACACAATATACCTAATTATACATTTATATTTATTCTCTGTTAAAATTACTAGTTTACCTGTTTGGGATGTCGGAACAAGGAATTCTTATAGAAAATGTCCTTAGCCTGGCTCCATGTACCGTCAATGATGATGATTGTAGAAGGATAAACAGGAGAATCTAATATAAATTCTTCTAAATTAGCAGCTTCAGCCCCAGGATATAATATTAATGTACCAGACTTCCGGCAAACAGTTGAAAGTTCAGGATCTCTGAAAAAGTTTTTTAAAAATATATCTTTATTAGCTTGTGAGGAAAAAAGGTTTTATTATGCTTACTGAATTTCCTAATAAAAGTCTCCCTATATCTAGTCATTTGTCTAATCAAATATAGGTATTAATTAGTTTATAAAGTATGAATTTAAAACACTCAAAATTTTGTGTACTCTCTACTGATTTATTCACCACAATTCTGCCACTCACCTCTAGGCTTTCCAATCCTCACTATTCTTCTATTCTTCTCTATTAAAGCTTTTCTATCCAACTGCCAGTGACATAACTTTAGCCCTTCCAAAGAATTCTTCCTTTTCTCACTAATATTTCATGTGTAATCTGATCCACTTTATCAAAGTAAACAACTGGCATTGCCTAACAATCCTAGCACAAACAATCCTAACAATCCCAGGGCAAAATCTAGTAGCAATGGAAGAACCATAAAGAAAAGTTAGGTTGCACAGGCAAGCCACATTCTCAAATTCACCTTTGTTAAAGCCAACTAAATATGGCCTGAGAAGGATTCCATACTTCTAAATTTGAGTCCTTGTGGATGAAATCTAACCTATCTTAATAGGCAGACAAGATTGAACATCTAACTTAGGAGTACACACCTGTAACAATGGCTGAGTCTTGGCCAATCCCAGTGGCCACACTTCAACCACTTACAGACTGCTAAGTGTTCAAACTGTGTTCAAATAAGGCACACCCCAACCTGTAACCAATCCAGCTGTTTCCGTACCTCACTGCTGATTTCTGTATGTCACTTCTCTTTTTTTTTCTCATCTACAAATTTGTTCTGACCACAAGGCATCCCTGGAGTCTCTCTGAATCTGCAGTGATTCTGGGGGCTGCCCGATTCACGAATTGTTCATTGCTCAATTAAATACCTTTAAATTTAATTTGGCTGAAGTTTTTCTTATAACACCTTATATGATCTATTGAAGGAAACCAAAATATTTCACTTCAAAATATACTTATTTGACATACGTTGAGACGGCTGTTTAGAGGGCTTGCAAACAGCAGTAGCCTTGAAAAGCTGTTGCATCTGTAGAGAAAAACAGATGGCAGCCAGGCTTTCTCTGAGGACCTTCCCTTGTCCAGATTTAGGAAATAATAACTGAAAGTCTGACAACCTTAATTGTCTGAAAGAAATATTTACCCTCTATTCTCCATGAAGGCTGCTATCTGTGCAGTTTCATCTGCATAACAAGACCACTTGTGCTAGCCAGGCCTCCTCTTCTTCCCGTTCCATGTGTTTTTGCCATAATAACCGGCTTTGCCAGGCTCTAAGCCCCTATTCTTTCTGTAAACCTCAAGATGACATAAAAGCATCAACCATCTGGCCATTTCTTTGAGTTCTTATATCTCATAAGACTCTCTTACACATTAATAAATTTGTATGCCTTTTCTCCCTTTAATTTGTCTTTTGTCAGATGATTTTCAGCAGACCTTCAGAGGGTGAAGAGGAAGGTTTCCCTTGGCCCCTACACCATCATCCAGTTCAATTATAGAGTTTGTTGGTTCAACATTCATTCAAAAATGTGTCAAAGCTTTTTGTTACTGGAGATAAAACAACGAATGAGACACCCTTTGCCCACAAGCAAAAAAACAAAACATTAAGGGGAAAGTAGACAAATTATCATTGTTCTTGGAAATATAATTTGGACTTCCAATTTCAGCTCAGAAATAAAGAGCTTGAAAGTCATCAAGCCCATCTTCACAAGAAAAATGCTAACAAACTGAAAATTAACAACTTTTCTTAGATCCATCAGAGAACTGACGCCCCAGGGCAAAAACTCCAAAAACCAGAGGAAAAAAAAAGTAACCATCTCGAAATAGCCCACAGCATTCTCCATAACAAAGGCCTTTCCCTCAAGAGAAACTACTTACACAGCTTTTTTTCTACCTATTATTTAACCACAAAAAGAAATTAAGTACTAATGTATGTTACAACATACGTGTTACAACCTTGAAAGCATTATGCTAAGTGAAAGAAGCCAGTCACAAAAGTCCAAATACATTATTTCATTTATATGGAATATCAGATATCAAATATGAATATCAAATAGGAAAATCAATAGAAACACAAAGTAGACTAGTGTTTGCCTAGGACTGGAAAGGTGCAGGGAGTTGGAAAGGATGGAGGGCATAGGGATAGGTAAGTAATAGTTAAAGGTAGAGGGTTTCTTTTTGAGGTGATGACATATTTTAAATTGGTGATGGTTGCAAATATCTTTGGATATAGTAGAAACCAATTAATTTGTACATTTTAAATTGGTAAGTTAAATGGTATGTGAATTACGTATCAATAAAACCCTTTCCAAAAAAAAAGGGGAGAAAGATATATGATAATACTAATCAAAAGATAATTCTAGGCCAGGCACAGCAGCTCACCCCTGTAATCCCAGCACTTTGGGAGGCTGAGGCAGGAGCACTGCTTGAGCCCAAGAGTTCAAGACCAGCCTAGGCAACACAGTGAGACCCCCATCTCTCCAAAAACGTTTAAAAATTAGCCAAGCATGGTGGCGTCCACCTATAGTCCCAGCTACTCGGGAGGCGGAGGCAGGAGAATCGCTTGAGCCTGGGAAGTCAAGGCTGCAGTGAACCATGATTGTGCCACTACACTCGAGCTTGGGCAACAGAATGAGACCTTGTCTCAAAAAAATAAAAAAAGGTAACTGCAGTAGCTATATTAACTACAGACAAAGCAGACATCAGAAGGAAAATTATCAGGATGAAGAGAGGCATTACATAATGACAAAAGAGTCAATTCTCCAAGAAGACATAAAAATCTTTTAACATGTATGTACTTAACAATTCACTGTTCACAATATGTAAGGCAAAAACCAATAGAACTGAAAAGATAAATAGACAAATCCAGTAATATAGTTGGAGACTCAGTACAACCTTGTCAGTAACTGGTAGATCAAGCAGGCAAAAAAATCAGTAAGGATATTGTTGGCCTGAACAGCATTGTCAATCAACTTGATCTAATTGATATTTATAGAATAGTTCACCAACAACAAAATATACATTCCTCTCAAGTTCACATGAAACACTCACCAAAACAGACCACATTCTGGGCCATAAAACATACCCCGACAAATTTAAAATAGAAATCATACAAAGTATGCTCTCAGACTACAATGGAATTAAATTAGAGCCAGAAAACTTGCTGGAAAACTCCACAATATTGGAGAATAAACAACACACTTCTAAATAAACCACGGGTCAAGAGATAAGTCTCAAGGGAAATTTTTAAATAGTTTGAACTAAACGAAAATGAAAATACAACTTATCAAAATGTGTGGGATGCAGCAAAAGCACTGCTTAGAGGGATATTCGTAGCATTAAAACACACATATTAGGAAAGAGGAAAGACCTGAAAATCAACAGTCTGAGCTTCCTCCTTAAAAACACAACAACAACAACAATAAAAGTTAGATAGGGCTGGGCATGGTGGCTCATGCCTCTAATCCCAGAGGCAGGAAGGTCACCTGAGGCCAGGAGCTCAAGATCAGCCTGAGCAATGTAGCAAGATTCTGTCTTGACCAAAAAAAAAAAAAAAAGGCTAGAGAAAGAAGAGCAATTTAAGCCTAAAACAAGCACTAAAAAAAGAAAAGAAAGAGTAAAACCTAAGATGGAAATCAATGAAGTTCAAAATAGGAAGACAACAGAGAAAATCAATGAAACCAAAAGCTGACTGTTAACAGAAGGAATTGTGTCCTCCCCAAAATTCAAAAGTTGAAGTCCTAACCCCTAGTAGCTCAGAATATGATGGTATTCAGAGACTGATAAATCACCTTTAAAGAGGTGATGAAGTTAAAATGAAGCCATTAGGGTGTTCTCTATTCTAATCTAACTGATATGGTTATAAGAGGAAATTTGGACACAAAAGAAGAGATGGCAGGGGCACACCTGTTCAGAGGGACAACTATGTGAACAAGCAATGAGAGGGCAACCAACCGCAAGCCAAGGAGAGGCCTCAGGAGAAACCAAATCTACTGACCTCTTGATCTTAAAGAGTTCTAAACTCAAGAACTGTGGAAAATAAACTTCTCTTTGGCCACCCAATATGTGGTATTTTATTATGACAGTCCTAGCAAATTAATACACTGGTTCTTTGAAAAGATCAATTAAATGGATAAAACTACACCTAAGGTAATCAAAAAAAAAAAAAAGAGCAAAGACACAACTACCAATATCAGAAATAAAAAATGGGGATCATTACTGATTCTATAGTCATTAATAATAAAGAAATACTACAAAAAACTCAATGCCCACAAATTTCATAGTTCAGAGGAAATTAATTCTTTGAAAAACAAACTATCAAAACTCACACAAGGAGAAACAGGAAAACTGAAAAGCTCTATGTCTATCAAAGAAATTGAATCAATAATTAATAATCTTCTAAAAAAACAAATCACCAGGCCCAGGTGGTTTCAGCAGTGAATTCTCTCAAACATTTCAAGATGAAATGGTATCAATTCTCTACAATCTCTTCCAGATAATAAAAACAGACAGAACATTGCCTAATTCATTTCATAAGGCCAGCATTACCCGCATATCAAAACCAAATAAAGGCATTACAAGAAAGGAAAACTATAGATCAATATCCCTTATGAACATAAACACAAAAATTCTCAACAAAATACCAGCAAATTAAATCCAATATGCATAAAAACTTATCTACCATCACAAATCAGATTTATTACAGGGATGGAAGACTGGTTTAACATTCAAAATCAATAAATGTAATCAACCACATCAATGGACTAAAGAAGAAACATCAAAGGACTGTACCAATTCACAAAGAAAACGTACTTGACAAAACCCAAAGTCCACTCATGAGAAAAATTCTCCACAAGCTAGAAATAGGGGAGAATGGCCTCAATTTAATACAGAACATTTGCAAAATACCTATAGCTAGCATTATACATAACAGTTCTCTAACACTGAGAACAAAACAAGGATGTCCTCTCACCACTGCTATTCAACCCCTAGCTACTGAAATAAGAAAAGGGAACAAAAGACATACAAACTGGAAAGATGAAATAAAACCATATATATTCCTCAGACGACATAATTATCTATATAGAAAAGCCCACGGAACTGACCAAAAAAATAAAAATTAAAAAAAAATAACCTCCAAGAACAAGTAAATAAGTACAGCAAGGTCACAAGATATAAGGTTAATATACAAAAGTCAACTGCTTTCCCACATACCAACAATGAAAAATTCACATTTGTAATTGTTTTAAATACCATTAAAATAGCCCTCCAAAAATGAAATTCTTAGGTGTGAATCCAATAAAATATGTAAAGTACCTGTATGTGAAAAACTACAAAACACTGATAAAAAGCAAAAAGGACCGGGCACAGCAGCTCACATCTGTAATCCTAGCACTTTGGGAGGCCAAGATGAGAGGATCACCTGAGGTCAGGAGTTTGAGACCAGCCTAGTCAACATAGCAAGACCCCATCTCAATTTATTTTTTTTAAAAAATTATGTTTATATGAATGAACGAAAAGGTTTAAAATCTGTTATCTAATCCTCTACTAAAAAAAAAAGAAAAAAAGAGAAATTAAATCCGAAGCAAGAAAAAAATTGACAATGAAGAGTAGAAATCAATTACAAAATCAAACAGAGAAAAATACAAAGCCAAATCTTGGTTCTTCAAAGAAATCTACCGAAACAGACTAAGAAAAAAGACACAAATTACCTAAATCAGGAATTAAAAGAGGCTACCACTACAAATTCTACAGACATGACAATAACGATAAATAAATGCTACAAGCAACTTTATGACAATAAATTCAACAATTTAGATAACTTGTACCATTTCTTTGAAAGGTACAAAATATAAAAACTGACACAAAAATAAATAGAAAATACGAAATTCCTTATGTTTAATAAATGAATTATATTTGTAAGAAAAAAACCATCCCACAAATTATAATATGACCAGGTGGGTTTTATCTTAGAAATAGAAGGGTTTTAACATGCAGAAATCAATCAATATAACACACTATATTAACAGAATTAAGGAGAGAATCTACATGATCATTTCAATAGATGGATTTCACAAAATTCAACAAACACCCATTCATAATTAAAATTCTCTGCACTTTAGAAACTGATAAATTACATCGTATAACATGGTTATTAGAGTTAACAGATTGTATACTTGAAAACAGCCATGAGGGCAGGTCTTAAATGTTATCACTGCAAAAAAAAAAAAAAAAGTAAAACTATTGTTATAAATTTGTTTAATACAGTGGTTGCCTTGACATCCATTTTAGGCCTGACATAAGTTATCCGTAATCCAGCCAACCCTGTCACCTTTGGCCTAGTTAAAACTTTCTCTCCCTGTGTGGTGTTTGCCATATAGCCTACTTGTTCCTCACTAATCCAAAACCCAACACATCCCATAGCTGCTGACCACAATAAAACCCAGAGTCATATGAATAATACCAGAGTCATATGAATAAGCTCCCCCTTCACATTGTTCTCTTTAAACTAGCCAGTCCACAACCCACAGGGAAATCCCAAGGGATAATCCCCACAGACCTTAATAAAGGCATAATCCCACAGGTCTCCTCTTCCCGCCCACCCAGCAGCTGAATCCCCTATTTCCAGACTTCCCTTTGGCCTCACATTGGCATCCTAACCTCTCTAGTATCTATGTGTAATAAACTTCTTTCCTTTCATGCATTTTGGCTTCACTTCCTCATTGTGTCTCTCCTGACACAGCCATACTATAGTATTCTCAACATTATTGAACGTTTTAAACAAATCTTAACTGTGTGAGGTGATAAATGTGTTAATTAGCTTGACTGTGCTAATCATTTCACAATGTACACATACATCAAAACATCACACTGTACATGATAAATATAACTTTTATCTATCAATTATCCTCAATAATGCTTGGGGGGAGAAACATACAGCTAATATCATAGTTAATAATGTCCACAGAGTTTGGGACCAAGGTAAAGATGTTGGCTTTCACCACTTCTAATAAACATTATACTAAAAGTATCAGTTATTGCAATGAGGCAAGGAAAAAGAAAGGATAAGTATCAGAAAGGAAGAAATATAAATGATCCCATTTGCAGATGACAATGCTGCTTACATAGAAAGTTCCAGGGAATCTACAAAACAATTTCTACAACTAACAGATGAATTTAGAAAGTTACTGGATACAGAGTTAATATATAAAAACCAATTGTTTTCTTATATACTAGAGGCAAAAATTTACAAAGGACACCAAAAGCAGTAAGTCTCTTAATCATTCCCCCATGATTTCATCATGTACTCTAACAAAAGCCTAAATTAATCATTCAATTACTACATTTATATTGACAGTTCTAATCTGCTTTAATTTAAAATTCATCAGCAAATAATAATTTATTGGCCAGGCACAGTGGCTCATGCCTGTAGTCCCAGCTGCTCAGGAAGCTGAGGTGGGAGGATCCCTTGAGCCCAAGAGGTGGAGGTTGCAGTAAGCCAAAATTGCACCACTGCATGCCAGACTGGGCAACAAAGTGAGATCCTGCTTCGAAAAATAATAATAATAATAATTTACTAAGTAAGCACTATATTAGGCACCATAGGGAGAAAAAAAACTGAACTAAATCTAACACAAGAACCCTACCAAAAAAAAATGTTGTGGAAGATATTTAAAAAAAAAAAAAAAGAACCCTACCATCTACCAACTGGAAGGCACTTTTAACAAAAATGACATAAGCACCAAGTATATTTGCCTTTTAAGTTAAACATACTTTAAGTTAAAACATACTTTTAGGTTAAATATTCCTTTGCTTACACATTATTTATTTTTTTATTTCTGATTTTGTTTTGTTTTATCTTGTATTATTTTGTGTGGTCGGGGGTTAGCAGAACTTAAATTTTTTGACTAATTTCCACTCTTTAGACCACGAATAACCCGAAAGAAATGAATAAGTTGAACGAAACCATTTTTAAAGATCTGTGTAGAAAAGAATTATTTACATTGCCCTAACAGTTAATTTACCTTTCTTCACTGAAGCGACGACCAATCTTTACTTTACACTTGTCCTGGGGGAGGCATGCTGCTAGTAGAGGAACTGTACGCAACACTTTGTTTTCCTTTAATTAAAAAATGAATTGAAACATAGATTTTTACTTAGATATACACACTTTTAAATATTTTATAATGAACATCTGATTCATAACTTTATGTATAACTTTTACAAGCCTTTTACTAAAGACCACAGTTTAATAAAAAGAGGTAAAATTTCTCTGATTTATCAGTATTAACCATAACACAAGCATACCTTTTTATTCTATTTGGGTATGTTTACGGGTTTACTGATCAAAGAAGATTACATTAATATATATAATGATTAAAGATTACTAAAATGTAAATTTGTGTTTAACTAAATTGAATCATTTATTCTGACAAGTTTTTCATTTCACAAGTAATTACATTTTGCACTATGTCAGCTTGAAGATAATTGCCTAGATCTTTATGCCCAAACAGCAAGGAAGTGCTCAGAAAACAAAACAATGGGTTCTTCCCAGCATAGCCTCTTTATTTAAATTAAAAATTTTTTTTAAAGAGGAAAACAAACAATGTGGTATGTCGAAGGGACATAGAAGTCAATCTTAAAGAGCTCCCAATGGCTAAAACTGAACAATCTGAGCAACAAAATAAATAACACAGTACTGGATTATAACCCAAAGTACAAATTAGAGTCCGGAATGATATAAATAAATGACTTAATAAATAAATGGGGGAGAAGAAACAACTCTTCCTTACAAAAGAATTCCAAATAATAAATGTAAATACTACCCCCTCCAGAAGGTGAAGCTTAGTCTCTTCCTCCCACTTGAGTGTGGGCTGGATTTATGGCCTTCCTTCCACAGAATATAGAGTATGGAAAGAGAACAAAAAAAATAACTTTAGAGTGGAGAAATCTGGTGGCCGTTTTTGAAAATGCCATTAACTTGACTGTCATCAGTGGTTTCTTCAATGTCCTAGCTTCCAACACTGGAAACCATCTTTCTTGTTGCCACGAGAATTCTACCTTGAATCCCATAGAGCCATGTGATTAGTCACTCTGCCTTAGGTGGTTTTAGGACATTTTCCAATGTTTAATACAGTGTTCTTCTCCCCTTACCATCACCATGAGACTGTGACACAGACTTAATCACTTTCTAAACCTTTATCAAAGTAATACATGTATATATGTCAAATTAAATAGTGCCAAAAGACTTAAAATGCCACAGTTGTTCCCAGATGTACTCCCCAGTACCACTTACTGGAGGCAATCACTTTAACTCTTTTGGCTATTTCTTCTGGTAGTTACCTCCATATAACCACATAATAAACATTGTTTTTCTATTTCTTATCAATTTTAGATATTATCCAAAATCTACCAATTATCATCATAACAGCTAATATTAAGGCACACAATTCTAAGTGCAATACACAGACAGAAATATATCTTTTGTCACATCCATTTTACTAATGAGGAAACTGAAACACAAATATGTTAATTAACTCGCCCAAAGTTCCATAGTTTATAGAACTATTAAGAATTTGAGCTTGGGCAGTCTAGCTCCACAGCCCTTAAGTACTGCGTCTCATAACAAATGAGGATTTAGCTATCTAACACCTCTCCTTCCTCTCACATCTAATATTATTAGTTAAGTCAATAAAGAGTGTTGCATCTTCACGACTAAATATACATTATTCACAAAGGCCAAGTCATTTAACACTTCTTTCTCGTAAAGCTTTTTGTTATTTTTGAGATAGCTTTTCTGTTTTTATCCTTAAGTAATTTTATATATATGTATACCTACTCTTTGAAATGCTCCATCATATCACCTCCATATCATCTACCCCACCAAGTCTTCTTTTCCCAAAGCCCCCTCCTAAAGCCTATCTAAATGGTTTTTAATAACTTTTTTATGGGAGAGTCAAAAAACTAGCATATCCTTTTATTGGAAATGGTGTGCTGAAGTTAAGCACAGGCAGCCCAGCATTCATAAGTTAGATGAAAACTGGAAAATTCCTTTGTTGAGAATGGCTGGGCAGGGTGGCTCATGCCTATAGTCCCAGCTCTTAGGGAGGCAGAGGCTGGAGGATACCTTGAGCCCTGGGTTTGAGACCTGTCTGGGCAATATAGTGAGACCCCATTCTTAAAAACAGAAAAAAATAATAATAGAAAGTTCCTTTGCTGAGAAGGAAAAACTGTATGGATGCATTTGTATATGCATAAAATATATTTGTAGCACACACAATGATGAACGCATCATCTAAACCATAGATTAATGGTAAAAAATAAATTAAAAATAAGATATTTGAAAACATTTAAAAAAAAGAAAAAAAGGCCAAGCATGATGGCTCATGCCTGCAATTCTACCACCGTAGGAGGCTAAGGCAGGAGGATCACTCAAGGCCAGGAGTTCAAGACTAGCCTGGGCAACATAGTGAGACTCCATCTCTACAAAAAATAGAAAGAAAACATTAATATTGCCACAAATCAATGAAAACACCCATATTAAAAAAGCTATCTTATATCTGGAACCACACAATAATGAAAAGGCACCATACTGTGTCCACTGCAAAATGAACGCAGTACTTACCATCAAATCTCAAGTGGTTTGGGGTTTTGTTTTGTTTTGTTTTTTAAGATAGGGTCTTGCTATATAGCCCAGGTGGGAGTGCAGTGTCACAATCATAGCTCATTGCAGCCTAAAACTCCTGGGCAGAAGGGATGCTCCCACCTCAGCCTCCCAAGTAGCTAGGCCTATAGGCATGTGCCACCACACTTGGCTAATTTTTTTATTTGTTTATATAGACGAGGTCTCACTATGTTGTCCAGGCTGGTCTCAAACTTGTGGGCTCAAGTTATCCTCCTTCTTCAGCCTCCCAAAGTGCTTGAATTATAGGCATGAGCCACCACTCCCAGCCTCAAAAGTCAGGTTTTAACCAAAACTGCTATGGCCAGCAAGCTATCATTTTACATAAATTTTGAGCTGTACAATGTTTTAAGTTTAAAGGCAGTAAAATAGTGCTAGTGACCAAAATTGTCATAATCCTGACAAAAGCATGATGCTGTTAAGACAGAGAAAAAGGTTAGGCCAGGTGCGGTGGCTCACGCCTGTAATCCCAGCACTTTGGGAGGCTGAGGCGGGCAGATCACGAGGTCAGGAGATCAAGACCATCCTGGCTAACATGGTGAAACCCCGTCTCTACTAAAAATACAAAAAATTAGCCGGGCATTGTGGCAGGCACCTGTAGTCCCAGCTATACTTGGGAGGCTTAAGTAGGAGAATGGCGTGAACCCGGAAGGCAGAGCTTGCAGTGAGCTGAGATCGCGTCACTGCACTCCAGCCTGGGCAACAGAGCAAGACTCCATCTCAAAAAAAAAAAAAAAAAAAAAGGCTGAGAAAAAGGTTGCCCACCAAATGGAGTAGTTAACAATTTGCAATAAAAGAAAAAATGTTTCAAGGCTAAGCCATGAGAATTGTTTGTACATGGGAGGCAGAGATTGCAGTAAGCTGAGATTGTGCCACTGTACTGCAGCCTGGGTGACAGAGGGAGACCCTGTCTCAATAAATAAATAAATAAATAAATAAATAAATGTTTCATTATTTGAAAAAGATAAAAGATTAATTTCTTTTATACCTCTGTTAAAGTCTTCAAGTGATCCAGACTTGAGAAATTTAAAAAATAATTATTCCTTCTTAGAACGCTTGACTGGGTCTATGATGCCCTCAGTTCCTAAATACTGAAAGAGTTTTAACTGTAGTTTACACTAAACATACTTCACAGTATGCATTGAGTAGTTTTGTATTAATTATAACTTCCTCCCCTCTTCATTAAGCAGCTAATCAAAAGTTACAAACACACATACACGCTGGCACATATGTATAATTGTACCTGTACAAGAGAGTATTAATTTTAAAATCTTTACATATAACATGCATTATGAAATATACAAGTTTCTTCCATTCATCTAAAATAAACCAAAAATTTATTTATACATTCACTTTGTAAGAGTAAAATGCCAAAGTTACCTCTACTGTAGCAAGAAAAGACATCAAGGAACATAAGCTATGACCAAAATTTAAAAAGCAATGATTTTCTTAGCTCTTTATTCACAAAATCTCATTTTTTCTTCATACAAAATTATTAGAGTTTTACATTTATATAGTATTCAGTAACAAAGATTTTGTGAAATGTTATCTCTCTCTAGAGCATATGACTCTATACTACCACATGAAATTAAAAAGAAACTATTTTTTTCCAAAAGAGAAAGTATTTATCATCAACTTCTTTTCAGAAATGCTAAAGAGCTGGTAAAGATAAGTATGTTTATCTTCGTGTTTCCTCTTGTGGACTCATATTCTATTTGAAATCGTGTATTTTACAAAATCTTACCTCTGCTGGATGCTGAATTATGTACAAATGGGTAGAGATATGCAGAGGGTGCGCTGGGAGAAATGGACACAAACACACTTTCTGAGGCCGGCTGAAGGGTAAAAAGAAAAATAAAACTGGTAAATTTTAAAAATACAATGATATAACAATTTTTTAAAATGAACTTAATCCCACTGAATTTATACAAAGAGGTTTGCTAAAGCTGCATTCTTTTCAAAATGAAATACCAAAAATGAATTTAATCAATCAGACTTTAGACATGAGAATTTGGAGAAATTCAAGTAAATTCTTTACCACTTATACAGATTAACGTACCTCAAAAAAAAAAAAAATCTTACCTTAGTTATATTTAGAGAAAGAATACCTATAAGTTATCTGGTCCCTTTATTCAAAAAATGACACTTCTGATTTGCATTCCAAATCAAGAAGCGATCTCACATCAAAGAGAAACCTGGCAACTCTTCTATATCACTTTAAGTTGAGTAAACAATAAGATGATAAAAATATTAAAATATAATTACCATGTAGAGAAAAATACTAATCAAACTTAGCCATCAATCAATACAGAGAGCTTAACAATTGGGAGAAGAAATTCAAATAGACGCCACGGAATTGTATTTGGCTAGAATTATACCAGAAGAGTATTTGCCTTTTCCATTTAACTTACCTTTTCTTACTGTTTGTCATTTTTATTTTACTTACTTTTTAGTGCTTTACTATTGTTTAGGTAACTTACACACAATACAAAGTTCAAATACAATTAAAGGGTATACCTGCTATCTCTGTCCTCCAGCCTACGGTATTCTCTTCCTTTAGGGGCAACCAATGACCGGTTTTTTATGTGTCCTTCCAAAGGTATTGTATGAATAAACATTTATATTTTACCATTAAATACTATATTTGGTATGTGTATTTATAATATGAAATTCATGGCCGGGCACGGTGGCTCATGCCTGTAATCCCAGCACTTTGGGAGGCTGAGGCGGGCAGATCACCTGACGTCAAGAGTTCGAGACCAGCCTGGCCAATGTGGTGAAACCCCCATCTCTACTAAAAATGCAAAAATCAGCTGGGCATGGTGGTGGGTGCCTGTAATCCCAGCTACTCGGGAGGTGGAGGTAGGAGAATTGCTTGAACCCAGGAGACGGAGGTTGCAGTGAGCCGAGATTATGCCACTGCACTCCAGCCTAGGTGACAGAGCAAGACTCCATCAAAAGAAAGGAGAGGAGAGGGGAGGGGAGGAGAGGAGAGGGGAGGGGAGGGGAGGGGAGGGGAGGGGGAAAAGAAAAGAAAAGAAAAGAAAAGAAAAGAAAAGAAAAGAAAAGAAAAGAAAAGAAAAGAAAAGAAAAGAAACTCATNAAAGAAAAGAAAAGAAAAGAAAAGAAAAGAAAAGAAAAGAAAAGAAACTCATTAAGCAGCCAGATCCCAGATATAGGAGTTTCACAAACAATCACAGGCAGGTGCTATATGCCATTACAACAGTATACAAATGAATGCTATATTAAAGGGAATTTCCAATACCATACATACAGGCTGACCACTGTTAACTCTTTCCTCAATTTTACTTATGTGGAATTTTAGACTGAGGTTAAGAAATGCTTATTAATAAACCATACAGTGTGGGTAAATTGGCTCAAACATCTGTTAAATACACCCTCTCATTCTGCAAGAAACTGCCAAATCTATGCTCTGGATGAAGAAATTATTTAGATATCTTAGGCAGAAGTAAAATCATATTATACATGACTCCACCTCCTCTTTCCAACCCCACTGAACCTGGAATGGAAGCTTAACCCAAGGAAAATCAATACACCTGATTTCCAGTGACTTCTGAGATGATTCGCTATGATTGTTCTGCCCCACACTGGATTTCCTCTCAGGAATATAAGGAGATTTTTGAGATAGAAAGTCTTTCTGTGGTCACAAGAGTAAACACGAAAGAGGGACAGACACCAGTTGATGGAACTGGGTGCACTGACAAACAGATCAAGCACTGCTGTAAGAAAGGATTCCTCACTCAGTAGAAAGAGGAACAGGATGAGGTACATTCAAATTCTAAAAACCGAGATTCTGACTTTTTTTATTAAGTTAACCAAAACCAAAAATTAAAATGATCCGAAGAATAAATACATCACAGAACAGAAGAACCAAGTAAAAACTGATGTTTCTCCAACCGAACCAGGCAAATTTAAATGAAGTATCTATATCCTAATAGTATTTCAATGTGCTGGGTGGGGTAGAGTTTGACTTTGAATTTTTTTTAATAAATCTATTCAAATGTTGACTGAAGAAAAGTTGTTAAGTCCATAAACATTAGCTTCAATCTTAAAAAAAAAAAAAAAAAAAAAAACAGAATCTCACTCTGTCACCCAGGCTGGAGTGCAGAGGCACAAACTCAGCTCACTGCCACCTCTGCCTCCTGGATTCAAGTGATTCTCATGTCTCAGCCTCCTGAATAGCTGGGATTACAGGCACACATCACCATGTCCAGCTAACTTTTTTTATATTTTTAGCAGAGAGAGGTTTTCACCACGTTGGCCAAGCTGGTCTTTAACTCCTGACCTCAAGTGATCCGCCCACCTCAGTCTCTCAAAGTGCTGGTGAAACAGAAAATTTTCCTTGACCCCTTCCTGGGCCTCATGACAGGAGTGCCTCACTTACTCGGTCCACAGCTCTCAACCCCTGGTGGGACGGGGAGCAGCAGGTGAGCGGGTGCAGGAGCCAGAGCTTGCACTTTTGGGTGCTGGCAGGAGCAAAACTCCGTGGGCCGCCCCCCACCGCAGTGTCTAGGGGGGTACTCGTGACCCCTGAAGCCCCAGAGGGCATGTGTTACAGTGCTCTTTTAGCTTTGCCGCTCACACTTGTGGCACCCAAGCTCTTGTTCAGCATCCAGTAAAAATCGGGTCACACGAATGAATTGAAGGGTGGTAAATACGGAGGATTTTATTGCCAATGAAAGTGGCTCTCAGAGGGAAGGAGAGCTGGAAGAGGGATGGAGCAGGAAGGTGATCTTCCCCTGGATTCTGACTGTCCCCCACTGGACTCTCCGAAGCAACACCATTAAGCCATCCCTCTGAGGTCAAGCTGCTTTTCTCCAATGTCAAACTGCAGTCATACCATACAGCTGCCTTTCCTCCTCTCCCTTTCTCTTCCCACTGTCAGTTGAGTCAGGGGTTTTTATGGGTACAGGATGGGGGTGGAACAGGCCATGTGTGGTTTTGGAAAAGACAACATTCGAGCGGGAAAACAGGAATGCAGGTTCTCACTTTGGGGCATAGTTCCAGGCTTGAGGGTGGGGCTTTGCCAGGGACCTTGCCCTTTTCTGCCCAGAATTTCTCTGCCTCCTGTTCCTATCACTGGGATTACAGGTGTGAGCCACGACACTCAACCAATTTTAATCTTTTACAGATAAAAGTCCTAACTTGTATCTGTAAAGATTAAAATGTTATTGGGGCAACACAGAGTGTTTTTACCTAAAAGGTTGATTTCTAACCTTTAGTAGATGAACTACCTATTACACTATGTTTTTATAATATATATTATCATTCATCAAATGTGTTATGCAACATTTGTTATTAAAGTGAGTCTAGGGGGACTGACGGCAAGATGGCCGAATAGGAACAGCTCCAGTCTCCAACTCCCAGCGCGAGCGACACAGAAGACCAGTGATTTCGGCATTTTCAACTGAGGTACTGGGTTCATCTCACTGGGGAGTGCCGGATGATCGGTGCTGGTCAGCTGCTGCAGCCCGACCAGCGAGAGCTGAAGCAGGGCGAAGCATTGCCTCACCTGGGAAGCGCAAGGGGGAAGGGAATCCCTTTTCCTAGCCAGGGGAACTGAGACACACAACACCTGGAAAATTGGGTAACTCCCACCCCAATACTGCGCTTTAAGCAAACAGGCACACCAGGAGATCATATCCCACACCTGGCCGGGAGGGTCCCACGCCCACAGAGCCTCCCTCATTGCTAGCACAGCAGTCTGTGATCTACCGGCAAGGCAGCAGCGAGGCTGGGGGAGGGGCGCCCGCCATTGCTGAGGCTTAAGTAGGTAAACAAAGCTGCTGGGAAGCTCCAACTGGGTGGAGCTCACAGCAGCTCAAGGAAACCTGCCTGTCTCTGTAGACTCCACCTCTGGGGACAGGGCACAGTAAACAATAAACGCAGCAGAAGCCTCTGCAGTCACAAACGACTCTGTCTGACAGCTTTGAAGAGAGCAGTGGATCTCCCAACACGGAGGTTGAGATCTGAGAAGGGACAGACTGCCTGCTCAAGTGGGTCCCTGACCCCTGAGTAGCCTAACTGGGAGACATCCCCCACTAGGGGCAGTCTGACACCCCACACCTCACAGGGTGGAG
>NC_037673.1:115488903-115511891 GCF_003255815.1 Theropithecus gelada
ATGCTGCTATAAAGACACATGCACACGTATGTTTATTGCAGCACTATTCACAATAGCAAAGACTTGGAATCAACCCAAATGTCCATCAGTGACAGACTGGATTAAGAAAATGTGGCACATATACACCATGGATTACTATGCAGCCATAAAAAAGGATGAGTTTGTGTCCTTTGTAGGGACATGGATGCAGCTGGAAACCATCATTCTTAGCAAACTATCACAAGAACTGAAAACCAAACACCGCATGTTCTCACTCATAGGTGGGAACTGAACAATGAGATCACTTGGACTCAGGAAGGGGAACATCACACACCGGGGCCTATCATGGGGAGGGAGGAGGGGGGAGGGATTGCATTGGGAGTTATACCTGATGTAAATGACGAGTTGATGGGTGCAGCACACCAACATGGCACAAGTATACATATGTAACAAACCTGCACGTTATGCACATGTACCCTACAACTTAAAGTATAATAATAATAAATAAATTTAAAAATAAATAAATAAATAAATAAAGTGAGTCTAACTTCAATTCATTTTGGGGATTTTTAGAACTACACAAAACCACAATATACCTGAAGTTCCTCAGTAGTATCACAAAATCAACTTATTTGAACTGCCCTTTTTAAACATTCTACAAAAATTGATAATTTATCCTCAATGGACTCAGTGAAAATGTCAAATGAGATGAATTTTTTTCTTTTTTGAGACAGGGTCTTGCTCTGTCACCCAGACTGGGGTGCAATGGCACAATCAAAGCTCACTACAGCCTCAATCTCCCAGGCTCAAACAATCCTCCCACCTCAGTCACCCAAGTAGCATCTGGGACTAGAAGCACACACTATCACATTTGGCTAATTTTTTATTTTTCTGTAAAGACAGGGTCTCACCATGATTCCCAGGCTGGTCTCAAACTCCTGGGCTAAAGCAATCCTCCTGCCTCGGCCTCCCAAAGTGTTGGGATTATAGGCGTGGGCCACTGCACCTGGAATTTTTTTTTTTTTTAATAAATCAAACTGTAATATTTTGGCCTTTTTAAATGCAGCTTTAAATATCTAAATTAACAACCAGGTGTGGTGATTCACACCTGTAATCCTAGCACTTTGGGAGGCTAAGGCAGGCAGACCACTTGATCACAGGAGTTCAAAAACAGCCTGGGCAACATAGCAAAACACTGAGCATGATGGTGAGCACCTTTAATCCTAGCTACTTGGGAGGCTGAGGCCAGAGGATCACTTGGCCCAGGAGATTGAGGCTGCAGTGAGCTATGACTGCACCACTGCATTCCACCCTGGGTGACAAAGCAAGATCCTGTCTCAAAAAAAAAAAAAAAAGAAAAGAATAGAAAATAGAAATAACTAAATATAACTCTCTATAAAAATCAAGTTATCTTCGTATCTTGGAACTATCACGCACGTCCATGTGAAGAGACCACCAAACAGGCTTTGTGAGAGCAATAAAGCTTTTTAATCACCTGGGTGCAGGCAGGCTGAGTCCAAAAAGAGAGTCAGGGAAGAGAGAGAGGGGTGAGGCCACTTTATAGGAGTTGAGTAGGTAGTGGAAAATCACAGTCAAAGGGGTTGTTCTCTGGCAGGCAGGGGCGGGGGTCACAAGGTGCTCAGTTGGGGAGCTTCTGAGCCAGGAAAAGAAATTTCACAGGGTAATGTCATCAGTTAAGGCAGGAACTGGCCACTTTCACTTTGTTTGTAATTTTTCACTTGCTTCAGGCAATCTAGAGGTATAAGTGCAGGCTTGGGCTCAGAGGCCTGACATTCCTGTCTTCTTATATTAATAAGAAAAATAAAACAAAATAGTGTTGAAGAGTTGGGGCAGCAAAAATTTTGGGAGGTGGTATGGAGAGATAATGGGCGATGTTTCTCACGGCTGCTTCAAGCGGGATTAGTGTCAGGGTGGGAACGTAGAGTGGGAGAGATTAAGCTGAAGGAAGATTTTGTGGTAAGGGGCAATATTGTGGGGTTGTTAGAAGGAGCATTTGTCATATAGAATGATTGGTGATGGCCTGGATGTGATTTTGTATGAAATGAGAAACTAAACAGAAAACACAAAGTCCAAATAAGAGAAGGAGAAAAACAGGTATTAAAGGACTAAGAAATTTGGAGGACCCAGGACATCTAATTAGAGAGTGCCCAAGGGGGTTCAGCATAATTACTTGCTTGGTTCGCAAGTTTTTGGGCTCTATCCTTGAGTTTTTTTATGTTGTCATATGCCAGGTCAGACTGATTTAGGTAAAAACACTCTTCATTAAAAATATACAGAGTCCTCTTTTTTTAGCAGTGAGTAAGTCGAGGCCTTGGCAATTTTGGAGGAAACACAAATGCAAAGCCAGCAATTGTTTGTTAAAGAAGGATTAGAAAGGGCTAGGAGAGAGTGAGTGAGATTGACAGTGTGGTGAAGATAGCTGGGGAGAGGTAGAAGGTGGCATAAGAAAGGGAACGAGAATAAGAGTGAGTATAAAAGTAAAGAATAGGAATTCATCAGGATGAAAGTATTGGAGTGTACCTTGCAACTGAAGATCTTCTATCCACTTTACGAGAGACTTAAGGGTGGTGGTTTGAGGTAAAACCAGGAGATATCAGTTATGATGGTTTGGAGGAAAAGTATAAACTGGCAGTGTAAACAAGGGCAGGGCATTCACGAGTAGTTGAGAATGATGAATAGGAGTATGACTAGACAGAAGACAGTAGGGATGACAAATTTTGGGGGCACAGTCCAAATGAGGGGCGTGGGAGGACTGTGTAAAAGCCCTGTTGTAAAGTGTAGGATAAGGAAGAAGAGACCTAATAAAAATGAAAGGATGTATTAGGCTTATAAGGGTTACTACTTTTCTTCAGAAATGTGGGTGAGTTTAAGGAAAGTAGGGGAAAGTACTTGCGACTTCTAGGAGGAAGAGGAGAGACCAGGCTGGCGGTCTGATGGACACAGCTTTATTCTGGAACGGTGAACCCAATGGGGAGGGGTCCTGCAGGCAGACAGCAGTTGGGGTATTATAGATGACTAAGTAGGGTCCAGTCCTTCGAGGTTGTAGAGTTTGAGGGGTCAGATTCTTAACAAGAACTGATCGTCCAGTTAGGGTGTCTTTATATGGCTGGGAATCTGAAGTAGGCAAGAGAAGATTAGCAGCCTGGCAATTTTCAGCCTGAGGGAGGACTGGAAGATAGTCGCTTAGAGGACTGGTGTCTGGGATGAGGTTGGGGCTGAGCAAGAAAGTGAATTATGTCTGACAGAAGGGAACAAATGACTGTGGTGGCCTTCTCAGACCCTGAGGGAAAGGCCTCTACCTATCCAGTAAAAGTGTTTTCTCAGACCAAGAGGTATTTTAGTTTTCTGACACAGGGCGTGTGAGTAAAGTCAATTTGCCAGTCCTGGACCTCCAAGCTTGATGTGTAGGGAAAGGAGGGGGCCTGAATAATCCCTGAGTAGTAGTAGAATAGCAGATGGAACACTGAGAAGTGATTTCCTTGAGGACAGACTTCCACAATGGAAAGGAAATGAGAGGTTCTAAGAGGCAGGCTAGGAGCTTGTTACCTAAATGGAAGAAGTTGTGAAATAACGACAGAATAGAATGGGCCTGTGAGACTGGAAGAAGATATTTTCCTTGGTCTAAGAATCATTTGCCTTCTGTGGAAAGAGACTGATAGGTGGAAGTTTCAGTGGAAGAGTAGGTGGGAGTGACTGTTGAGAAGGAGATAAACTGGCCATGAGGGAAAGAAGTTGGGATGCTGGCTGCTTCTTTAGCTATTTTATCAGCCTAAGTGTTGCCCTGAGCAATGGGATCTGATGCCTTTTGATGGCCCTTGCAGTGAATGATTCCAGCTTCCTTTGGAAGTAAAGCAGCCTTGAGAAGAGTTTTTATTAAAGAGGCATTAATGATGGAGGACCCTTGTGTAGTAAGGAGACCTCTTTCAGCCCATATAACAGCATAGTGGTGCAGGATATGGAAGGCACATTTAGAGTCAGCACAAATATTGACACATAGTCTCTTTGCAAGAGTGAGGGCCCAAGTTAAGGCAATGAGTTTGACTTGCTGAGAGGTAGTGCAGGGGGGCAGAGTGGTAGGCCCAATGATAGATGTGGAAGATACTATAGCATAGCCTGCTTTAGCTGGTGAGTGGTGATTAGGCCTAGTGGAACTGCCATTAATAAACCAACTGTGATCAGGGTGAGAAACAGGAAAAAAGGAAATATAGGGAAATGGAGTGAATGCCAGGTGGATCAGAGAGAAACAGTCATGGGAGGTCAGGTGTGGTATCAGGAATAATGGGGGGGGCAGCCTAAAACAATAAGGTCAAGTTGTTTGGACAGAAAGGCTACAGGGCACAGTCCTGGCTCTTGTGTAAGAATTCTGACTGCACAGCCCTGCACTTCAGCTGTGTGTAATGAAAAGTGTTGGGATTAGTTAGCGAGAGCTAGTGTGGGAGCAGCTTCTAGGGCTGATTTTAAGGAATGGAAAGAGGAATGGGGAAACGATTTAGGATCTATGGGGTCAGCTAGGTTTCCTTTTGTGAGTTTATATAATGGTTTAGTCAGGATGGCAAAATCAGGTGTCCAAAGGTGAAAGTACCTAACCATGCCTGGGAAGGAGAGGAGTTGTTGCTTTGTAGAAGGGGTTGGGATTTGGGAGATTAGTCGGACATGATCAGCAGGGAGAGCACGTGTGTTTTTATTAAGAATTATGCCGAGAAAGGTAATAGATGAGGAAGAAATTTGGGCTTTGAAGGGGGATGCGCGATATTCTTTTGAGAATAGATGTTGGAGAAGCAGAAGGGTGTCCTATTGGGAAGATTTGTAGGAGGGGCTATAAAGTAGAAGGTCATTAAAATACTGAATAAAGTGAGAAGCAGATGGACGGAAAGAAAATAAATCATGAGAAAGGGCTTGACCGAAGTAATGGGGGCTGTTCCTGTAGCCTTGCGGCAGTACAGCCTAGGTAAGCTGCTAAGCCTGATGGGTGTCTGTTGGGGTCCGCGTGTTTCCTAAACAAAGGAATGAACACACAAGACAACACAAGACAAGACAAACATGGCGGCCGCTTCGAATGGCGTGCTCTGCTTTATTTTATACAGTCGTTTGTGGAATGTTGCCAAGTCACAAGAAACATTGTTGTTCTTCTGACCTTTCTCTGACTTTCTGGATTTTCAAGATGTTTACACATAAACAAGCCTCCAACACCCTGCTTCCTTTGCAAGAGCAGGACTTATCAGGAACGCCCTGCTTCGTTTGCAAGAGCAGGACTTATCGGGAATGCCTGGCTTCGTTTGCAAGAGCAGGACTTATCGGGAATGCCCGGCTTCGTTTGCAAGAGCAGGACTTACCAGGAACGTCTCGTTTGCGAGCACGTAGTCCTCTACATGTGTCAGGGTCAGTCCAAGTGAAAGCAAAGAGAGGTTGGGATGAAGGGTGCAAAGGAATAGTAAAGGAAGCATGTTTGAGATCCAGAACAGAAAAATGGGTTTTGGAGGGAGGTATTGATAACAAAAGAGTGTACAGGTTGGGTACTACAGGGTGGACAGGCAAAACAATTTGATTGATAAGGCATAGATCCTGTACTAACCTGTAAGACTTGTCCGGTTTTTGGATGGGTAAAATGGGGAAATTGTAAGGAGAATTCATAGGCTTTAGAAGCCCATGCTGTAGCAGGTAAGTGGTAACAGGCTTTAACCTTTTAAAGCATGCTGTGGGATGGGATATTGGCATTGAGTGGGATAAGGGTGATTAGGTTTTAATGGGATGGTAAGGGGTGCATGATCAGTCACCAAGGTAGGAATAGAGGTGTCTCATACTTGTGGATTAAGGTGGGAAGACACAAGGGGAGGATGTGAAGGAGGCTTTGAACTGGGGAAAAGGGTGGCAATGAGGTGTGGCTGTAGCCTA
The DNA here is from genome assembly GCF_003255815.1 of Theropithecus gelada. NCBI lineage: Eukaryota > Metazoa > Chordata > Mammalia > Primates > Cercopithecidae > Theropithecus > Theropithecus gelada. The sequence goes on from NC_037673.1 coordinate 115,494,796, forward strand.
GGAATAGTCAGGGAAGCAGATAAGTTAGTTAAAATGCCTAGACCTAATAAGGGAACTGGGCAGGTGGGGATAACTAAAAAGGAGTGCATAAAAGAATATTGTCTAAGTGGCCGGGTGCGATGGCTCATGCCTGAATTCCCAGCACTTTGGGAGGCTGAGGCGTATGGATCACAAGGTCAGGAGATCAAGACCATCCTGGCTAACATAGTGAAACCCCGTCTCTACTAAAAATACAAAAAATTAGCCAGACATGGTGGTGGGCGCCTGTAGTCCCAGCTACTCAGGAAGTTGGGAGAATGGAGTGAACCTGGGAGGCAGAGCTTGCATTGAGCCGAGATCGCGCCACTGCACTCCAGCCTAGGCAACAGAGTGAGCTCCATCTCAAAAACAAAAAAGAATATTGTCTAAGCTGGCTCCAGAGTTGGGGAGTTTTAAGTGGTTTAGAAGCCTGGCCTGGCTATCAATACCTACAACAGTTATGGAGGCAAGGGAAACAGGCCTTTGAAAAGAAGGTAATGTGGAGTGGGTAGCCTCCGTATTGATTAAGAAGGGCACGGCCTTACCCTCCACTTAAGAGTTACCTCAAGCGCCTGTGATGGTCCAGGAGGCTTTTGAGGCAATTGGGCAGCGTCAGTCTTCAGCTGCTAAGCCGAGAAGATCTGGGAAGGAGTCAGTCAGAGAGCCTTGGGCCAGAATTCCAGGGGCTCTGGGAGTGGCTGCCGGGTTGGAGAGTCTGATTTCCAGTGGGATCCCTCACAGATGAGACATGGCTTAGGAGGAATCCTGGGCTGCAGGCATTCCTTGGCCCAGTGGCCAGATTTCTGGCACTTGAAGCAAGATCCTGGGGGAGGAGGTCCTGAAGGAATGGCTGACTGCTGTGGCTTAGGCGTTTTGAAGTTCTTCTGTGCTGGAGATGTGGCTGGGGTTTCTCTCACAGCAGAGGCAAGTAATTGCAACTCAGAAATACACTGCTGCTTGGCTGCCTCTTTTTTATTATTGTACACCTTGAAGGCGAGGTTAATTAAATCCTGTTGTGGGGTTTGAGGGCTGGAATTTAAGTTTTGGAGCTTATTTTAAACATCGGGAGTGGATTGGGTAACAAAATGTACTAAGAATAAGACGGCCTTCTGGCCTTTCTGGGTCTAGGGCGGTAAAGCGTCTAAGGGCTGTTGCCAAACAAGCCGTGGACTGGGCTAGGTTTTCATATTTGATTAAAAAAAGCCTAAACCACTAACTGATTTGGGAGAGGTCGGATAAAGAAAAAGGAGCATTAACCTTGACCATGCCTTTAGCTCCAGCCACCTCTTTAAGAGGAAATTGTTGGGCAGGTGGGGGAGGGCTAGTCACAGAATAAAACTGTAAGCCGGACCGGGTGTGAGGGAAGGAGGTGATAGAAGGATTATAGGGTGGAGGAGCAGAGGCCGAGGAAGAATTGGGACCTGGTTCGGCCTGGCGAAGGGCAGCCTGGGGAGGAGGGGAGAGGTCATATAGGTCCATAGAAAAGGAGGATTCAAAGGACTCAGAGCTTGGGGTGGAGACTGAAGGGACAGACAGGAGAGAAAGAAGAAAGATTTGGGATGAGTCGCATTGGGAGCAGAGATTAGGAAGGGACTGATATGTAAAAGAAAGCCTAGACATCAGGCACCTCAGATCATTTGTCCATTTTATGAGAAGAATTATCTAGATCTTGTAGGATGGAGAAATCAAAAGTGCCGTTTTCTGGCTATTTGGAAACACTGTCAAGTTTGTATTGGGGTCAAGTGGTGTTGCAGAAGAAAATAAGGCATTTAGGTTTTAGGTCAGGTGTGAGTTGAAGAGGTTTTAAGTTTTTGAGAACATAGGCTAAGGGAGAAGGAGGAGGAATGGAGGGTGGAAGGTTGACCATAGTGAAGGAAGCAAGCCCAGAGAAAAGACAGGGTAGAGACATGGAGAGAAGGGGTGGGGGGGTGCTTGGCCCACCCCAGGGAGATGGTGCTTGCCACCAAGGTGAAGGATCAAGGCAGGTATCCCTGTGGTGATCAGAAATCCCTGAAACGTGGGTGAATAATCAGGCAAGCGCCCCCACAGTGATTAAACATTAAGGGAAGGCTGTCTTCCCAAGTCCGTGACCGGCACTGGAGTTTTAGGTTCACAGATAAAATGTGTCTCCTCTGCCTCTACCAGAAAAAGAAAGCAACTGAAATTAAGGGAAGGGAGAGATTGAAAGGCGGTGCAGAAATTGAAAGGAGAAAGGGGTTGAGGGATAGTGAGAGAGGACAGAGAAGACAGTAAAAAGAGGTCAATTACACGATTTAAAATTGGTGAGATGTTCCTCGGGCTGGTTGGTCTGAGGACCAGAGGTTGTAGGTAGATCTTTCTCACAGAGCAAAGAGCAAGAGGACAGGGGATTGATTTCCCAAGGGAGGTCCCCCAATCTGAGTCATGGTACCAAATGTCTCAGCACCAAATGTCACATGCGTCCATGTGAAAAGACCACCAAACAGGCTTTGTGTGAGCAATAAAGCTTTTTAATCACCTGGGTGCAGGCAGGCTGAGTCCAGAAAGAGTCAGCAAAGGGAGACAGGGGTGGGGCCGTTTTATAGGAGTTGGGTAGGCAGTGGAAAATTAGAGTCAAAGGGGTTGTTCTCTGGTAGGCAGGGGCAGGGGTCACAAGGTGCTCAGTGGAGGAGCTTCTGAACCAGGAGAAAGAATTTCACAAGGTAATGTCATCAGTTAAGGCAGGAACTGGTCATTTTCACTTCTTCTGTGATTCTTCACTTGCTTCAGGCCATCTGGATGTACATGTGCAGGCTTGGGCTCAAAGGCCTGACAGGAACCTTTAAGAACATTTAGAAACTTTGCTCCAAAAGCCTATTTAAAAGTTGGTTGTCTGGAACTGGTTAGATTCTTAGCCCACAACAGCAAAGTATTTAACCCATAAATCTGCAGTATTTACAAATATTACTTTAAGTACAGTATCTAACCAGGACCACATTGTTTATGCTCCAAGACAACGCCTCTCATCTCGTTTACAAGTCTCTGTTACTCCCAGGGCTGAATTCGCTTTCTTTTATTTTAGTCATATGTATTTCCTTTAGATTCCTATTAATACTTCTATTTAAACACTTGACCACATCATACGACAAAATTTTGTTTTCACATCTTCCTCTCACTTCTAGATGGTGAACCCTCTAAGAGCAGAGTTTTCATTTAATTTTTGTATCCCCTAGTACAGTGATTGCCAAACTTTGCTGTTACCAGAATCACCTAGAGGACTCATTAAACTAGATAGCTGAGCCCCAGCCCTCAGAGTTTCTGATTCAGTAAGCCTGAGAATGTGCATTTCTAACAAATTCCTAGGTGGTGATGATGCTGCTGGCGGGTAAGAAGTGAGGGGGTGAAGAATATGAAGACCTCAGTTTGATGCGCAAGGCTCTAGAGGTGTCTGCCCCAGTGGGTTTTATTTTTCAAGTGACTTGAGTTCATTCGTATCTACATCCTGCCCACTTACCCATTCCTGTCTACACATCTGAAGGTTAGCAAAGCTTGATGAACGTTTGTGAGAAGTAGTAAGCAAAGAATAATAAACAATAAAGCTATGGAAAAGCCTTCCCCCTGCATGAAAATTTGAACTTCACTTAACTAACGAGCTCTGTTACCCTGGCAACATGATAACTATATTGCTAAACAACACTGTATGTGATTTAAATGACAACTGACTGGTAGATTGATTGCATACGGACTAGAGACCTATAAAGACCCTATGGGGACACCATACTTTGGGCTTCCCTAAATTGGGACCCTAGAAACTTGCTATAGAGTTGTTACAAAAGACGTTGGCTCCTGTGGGCATAAAGTTATTAGGTTGCCATATCTGCCTAGTGTGGAACATATCACCTTCCACCTGAGCTGGACTGCTATGCCAGACTGCCACAAGGATGCCAGCAGAAAAGGGTCATCTAAGGTTGCTCTACAATGCAACAAATGCAAGTTTGTGGCTCCTGGTCTATATCTTTCTGGTATTAGGTGTGGCCTAAAGTAGTCTTATGCACCTGAATGTCTAGCAACTGGTGCTCTGCCTGGTATCTTATCCCAGATATCTGCAGAGCTTAAAGATTCACTTAGTCCAGGTCTTTGCTCCAATGCCCCATTCTAAAATAACCCAAAGCGGGGCATGGTGGCTCATGCCTGTAATCTCAGCATTTTGGGAGGCTGAGGAGAAAGGATCACTTGAGCACAGGAATTCGAGATCAGCCTGGGAAACATAGCAAGACCTCACCTTTACTAAAAAATTAAAAATTAGACACGATGGTGCACACCTGTAGTCCCAGCTACTTGGGAGGCTGAAGCAGGAAGATTGCTCAAGCCCAGGTGTCTAAGGATGCAGTGAGCTATGATCAACACCACTGCACTCCAGCCTGGGCAACAGAGAGAGAAAGACCCTGGCAATCAATCAATCAATCGATCAGTCAAATGATCCACCTTTTCTCTCACTATCACTCTCTATCCCCTTATTCTGACTTATTTTTCTTCACAGCATTTTACTACTATTTGACATCATGTTAGCTGAATGTGGGTTTCCTTCCCTAAAATATAAGCTACAGGGAGACAAGGACTTAGCCTACCTTTTTCACTGCTATATCCCCAGCCTCTGGCATAGTAGGTGCTCAATAGATATTGCTGAATACATAAAAGAATTTTTTTTTTTTTGAGACAGGTGTCACTTTGTCACCCAGGCTGGAGTGCAGTGGCATGATCTCAGCTCACTGCAACCTCTGCCTCCTGGGTTCAAGCAATTCTCGTGCCTCAGCCTCGCGAGTAGCTGAGATTACAGGTGTGAACCTGTAATCTGGCTAAATTTTGTATTTGAATAATTAACGTATTTTTGGATTTTTTTGTAGAAGTGAGGTTTCTCAAATTCCTGGCCTCACGTGATCCACCCACATCGGCCTCCCAAAGTGCTGAAGTTACAGGTGTGCGCCACCGTGCCCAGCTGAAGGAGTATCTTTACATTCCCTCTTCTCTACACCTTTGAATGCTTTTCTCCTCCCATACAATTTTCTATCCCATTCTTTCATTTTTTTATATATCAAAGTTTGATTTCTCCTTTATGCCCTCTCTGGTACTTAAGTAATTCGTTTGTATTACAAATGAAATTCAGAGTGTCAGGTCTTCCTTTATTATACTTTGTGATAATTTTGATAAGTGATCGCACACAAAAGGCAAAAACATTTACTGAAGAAAACAGTTACTAAAAAAATAGCTAAGCAATTTATGTGTAAACACTATAAGCATGATTTAACCTAAAACTAATTGCTTTGGCTCATCATTTTATATGCTCACAAAACATCATTATCTATTTACTTTAAAGCATATTCTCTTTATTAACCTAATTTTAATTAAAATTACTTCAAACTAATAAAACTGTAGTTCTTTAAAACATTTCAACTAGCTTTATATTTAGCAAGTTACTTTATAAGATGCATTTCTGTTTATTACCCCACTATTAATCTTTCCTCCCCGACAATGCTCTGCATGCATGATAATGCTGATTAGCTGACCGTTAAACCATCTCATCCTAAACTAGTGAGTAAGTGCAGAGTAACTGCTCTCCTCATTCTAAAATCTCTCTAGAAGGTTTAAATATTTAAATAATGGATTGAATAATTTATAAATTCAACAAATTTTTATTCAAATATTTACTGCATATCTAAGTGCCAGATATTAGGCACTTGGGACAATAAAATGAACAAAGATTCCTACCCTTATGGAGCTTATTTGTTCTCACTGCGTCAGAAATAATTTTTTTAAAGTTCCTTGCTTCTCCAGGCATAGTAGTGTGCACCTGTAGTCCCATCTACTCAGGAGGCTAAGGCAGGAGGATCACTTGAGCGCATTTTGAGGCTGTAGTAGTACAACCAGTGAACAGCCACTATGCTCAAGTCTGGACAACACAGCAAGACCCCCATCTCAAAAAAAAAAAAGTTCCTTGCTTTCTATGAACTATTATGTTTGACAGGCAAAAACTATCACATAACTACATATCAAAACTGATTATTTGTAAATAATGAATATTCTTTTTTTAAAATCAAGCTACTTCTAGGAGTTTATATAGATATGAGGAATAAAAATTAATATCTAAAGAAATATAAACTGGTCAACTGGGTATAGGTTAGGGGAATAACTATTATAATGTCACTGCCAATGTTATTGTCCTGCTATGTGACCTTGGGCATGTCACAGATTTTCAATTTCCTCCCTTACAAAACTGGTAACAATAAGGCAACAAGAGAGTTCTGGGGAATAACTACTGCATTACAGGCAAACATTCTGGCTATTATTTTGAGCTAATTTATAACAGACTGACCAAAACAGGTGCTGAGGTTTTTCCCTTTTCTATATTTATAATGTATTTACAATGTATTTTTCCACTCATGGGGGTTTATCTTCTTTAAAACCTGTACAACCCAATTAATGTTAATTACATTCTTAAAATATAAATGAAACCTTCAAATCATTTCCCCAAGGAAATTTTGTGAAATAAGCCTTTTCTTCTTTTCTCATTAAGGATGTAGAAATACACGGGCTTCCTGTCAAACTAAGACTGACTCGCCTCCTAAACAAATGCTGTAATACAAAGGTAATGTGTATCACTCCGGGCATACTGTCTCTGACAGCCTGCGGGCTAATAAAATTATATCTGACATATGACTAGAGATGCTAGGACCTACAAAAGCATCTTTCAAAGCTTTAATTAAATTTCTTATATACTATTCACTGAAAGCTTTTTTCTCACAGTACTGATTTTAATCAAGATAATCTGAAATAAGTAAATTTTAAAGATTAGTGAGCAGATTCACAAGTACTCTTTTTAAAGGATTTCTTTTACCTACTAAACAAAAGCAAATGTGGAACCCAGAAAAACAGTGCACCTCAAATTTACTAATACTCAACAAAATTTTTATACTCCCAACAGAGAGAAAAAGCAAAGAACAAAAAGTTTCATAGCTTTTCATTCAACTAGTTGAATAGATACACTGCATTACACATAAAAATGGCAACAATTTTTCAATTTTAAAACTGACTTTGGAAAACTAAATACCATAGTGCCCTCTGCTGTCATTTTAAAGAAACTAAAGTGATCTGTAAGATAAAGTCATTTTCAAATTTCTGAAACTATATATTCAACATAACCAACAAAAGTAGAAACAGCTTTACATTATTATCATTATAATACATTTTCATCTCCAAAATAGAAGTAGGTAACACCTTCCATGTCTGACTGCTTCAAGTACAAATAACAATAATATTCCCATACCCTGCAAAATTGTTTTCCTTACTACATTCTCTTCTAACTGGCTTTAGGAGTGGAGGAAGGATAGACTTAGAAAAAAAAAAAACACCGTTACGATTTTTTTTTTTTTTTTTTTTTTTTTTCTGAGACACAGTCTTGCTCTGTCACCCAGACTGGAGTGCAGTGGCCCGATTTCAGCTCACTGCAACCTCCGCCTCTCAGGTTTAAGCAATTCTCCTGCCTCAGCCTCCCAAGTAGCTGGGATTACAGGTGTGTGCCACCATGCCTGGCTAATTTTTATATTTTTAGTAAAGATGGGGTTTCACCATGTTGGCAAGGCTGGTCTCGAACTCCTGACCTCATGATCCGCCCGCCTCAGCCTCACAAAATGCTGGGATTACAGGCATGAGCCATTGCACCCGGCCACTGTTGTGATTTTTTAATCACAGTGTGAAGTTGTCCTATCCTACAACAGTGATTATATATAATATATATCTGTTTTAAATATACATATATACTTTTTTTTTCTTTTTGCAAATTGGGCAGCCTCCCACAACGGAATAGATTCAGAGACACTCCCAAGAATAAATGTCTTTAGATGAGAGTTTCAGAGACCTGTGTCCCAGAGGGCATGCCTAGAGCAGTGAAGAAATTATCAAGTTTATTTGAACTGTGGACTTGCATCTTACTATCCTTAACAGGGAATCTCACCCTAAATATTTATTGTGCTTTGAGATAATGAATAATAGTAGTGAGACTCCACTATACTATCATTACTGACCAAAACATTTTTAAAGATTTTATCTCACCAATACTTCTTCCTTTTTTGATATCTAGTTTTGCGTATGTTTTATGAGGTGCATCATATACTAATATATAATAAGTGTATGTAATTAGAGAAAAATAAGTCTACCTATTAAAACGCACCCTAATTTTTTAAAATCAACTGCAGTATGTAATCAAAATAATTATATCACTGGCCTAGATATGTTTGTTCCTACTAGGTCTATAATTAATAGAAGTTTTCATGTGAAACCAGAAGTTGGTTATTTGAAAGAATAAATAAGACAGATCACTGGCATCCGGGCACAGTGGCTCATGCCTGTAGTTCCAGCACTTTGGGAGGCCAAGGCGGGAAGATCACGAAGTCAGGAGATCAAGACCATCCTAGCTAACACGGTGAAACTCCATCTCTACTAAAAATACAAAAACAAAATTAGCCAGGCGTGGTGGCGGGCGCCTGTAGTCCCAGCTACTCCAGAGGCTGAGGCAGGAGAATGGCATGAACCCAGGAGGCAGAGCTTGCAGTGAGCCAAGATCACGCCACTGCACTCCAGCCTGGGTGACAGAGCAAGACTCCATCTCAAAAAAAAAAAAAAACACTGGCTAGACTAACAAAGAAAAATAAAGAATCAGAAATGACAAAGATAACATTAACACCAACCCCACAGAAAGACCAAAAAAAAAAAAAAGGGAGACTATTAAGAACATCTCCATGCACATAAACTAGAAAACCTAGAAGAAATGGAAACCACAGGCCAATATCCTTGATGAACATAAATGCAAAAATCCTCAAAAAAATATTAGCAAAACGAATCCAGCAGCACATCAAAAACAAATCCACTGCAATCTGATCAAGTAGGTTTTATCCTTGGGATGCAAGAGTGGTTCAATATATGCAAATTAATAAATGTGATTCATCACACGAAGAGAACTAAAAACAAAAACCACATGATCATATCAATAGATGCAGAAAAGGCTTTCAATAAAATCCAGCCTCCCTTCATGTTAAAAACTCTCAACAAACTAGGCACTAAAGGAACTTACCTCAAAATTATAAGAGCCATCTTTGCCAAACACACAGCCAACATCATACTGAATGGGCAAAAGCATTCCCCTTGAGAACTGAAACATGACAACTCTGCCCACTCTCACCACTCCTATTTAACACAGTATTGAAAGTCCTGGCCAGAGAAATCAGGCAAGGGAAATAAATAAAAAACGTCCAAGGCCGGGCACGGTGGCTCACGCCTGTAATCCCAGCACTTTGGAAGGCCGAGGCGGGCGGATCACAAGGTCAGGAGATCGAGACCATGGTGAAACCCCGTCTCTACTAAAAAATAGAAAAAATTAGCCGGGCGCAGTCGCGGGCGCCTGTAGTCCCAGCTACTCGGGAGGCTGAGGCCGGAGAATGGCGTGAACCCGGGAGGCGGAGCTTGCAGTGAGCTGAGATTGCGCCACTGCACTCCAGCCTGGGTGACAGAGCGAGACTCCGTCTCAAAAAAAATAAAAATAAAAATAAAAAAAATAAAAAATAAAAAATAAAAAATAAAAAACGTCCAAATAGGAAGAGAGAAAGTCAAACTATCTGTTTGCAGACAATATTCCTTTTTACCTAGAAAACCCCATAGTCTGCCCAAAAGTTCCTAGATCTAATAAACAACTTCTGCAAAGTTTCAGGATACAAAATCAATGTAAAAAAAATCCGTGGCATTTCTGTACACCAATAATGTCCAAGCTGAGTGCCAAATCAAGAACACAATCCCACTCACAATAGACCCAAAAAGAATAAAATACTTAGGAATATAGCTAACCAAGGAGGTAAAAAAATCTCTACAATAAGAATTACAAAGCACTGCTCAAAGAAAACAGAGATGACACAAACAAATGGAAAAGCATCCCAAGCTCATGGATAGGAAGAGTCAACATTGTTAAAATGACCATACTGCCCAAAGCAATATACAGATTCAATCCTAGTTCTATCAAACTACCAATGACATTCTTCACAGAATTAGGAAAAAAAAAAAAAAACTACTCTGAAGTTCATATGGAACCAAAAAAGAGCCTAAATAACAACTGCAATTCTAAGCAAAAGCAACAAAGCTGGAGCAAACACATTACCAGACTTCAAACTATACTATAATGGTACAGTAACCAAAACAGCATGGTATTAGTACAAAAACAGACATACAGATTAATGGTACAGAGTAAAATAAAGCCACATACCTACAACCCTCTGATCTTCAACAAAGCTGACAAAAACAAACAATGAAGAATGGATTCCCTATTCAATAAATGGTGCTGGGATAAGTAGCTAGCTGTATGTAGAAGACTGAAACTAGACCTCTTCCTTACACCATATACAAAAATCAATTCCAAGATGGATTAAAAACTTCAATGTAAAACCTAAAATTATAAAAATCCTGAAAGATAAACTAGAAAACACCACTATAGATGTAGGCACTGGCAAAGATTTTATGATGAAGATGCTAAAAGCAACTACAACAAAAATTACAATTGAAAAACAGGACGTAATTAAACTAAAAAGCTTCTGCAAAGCAAAAGAAACTTATCAACAGAGTAAACAGACAACTCACAAAATAGGAGAAAATATTTGCAAACTATGCCTCTGACAAAGGTCTAATATTCAGAATCTATAAGAAACTTGAATCTACAAGCGCAAAAAAAAAAAAAAAACATTAAAACGTGAGCAAAACACATAAACAGACATTTTTCAAAAGAAGACATATACACGGCAAAGAAGCGTATGAAAAAATGCTCAACATCACTAATCACCAGAGAAATGCAAATCAAAATCACAATGGGATAGCATCTCACACCAGTAAGAATGGCTACTACTAAAATGTCAAAAAAAAAAATCAAAAGATGCTGGTAAGGCTGCAGATAAAAGAGAACGCTTACATACTGCTGGTGGGAATGTAAATTAGCTCGGCCACTGTGGAAAGTGGTTTAGCAATTTCTCAAATAACTTAAAACAGAATTACCATTCCATCCAACAACCCCATTATTGGGTATATACCCAAAAGAATATAAATTGTTCTACCATAAAGACCCATGTACGTATATGTTCACTGCAGCCCTATTCACCAGAGGAAAGATATGGAATCAACCTAAATGAGCATCAGTGGTAGACTGGATAAAGAAAAGGTGGTTCATATACACCATGGAATATTATGCAGCCATAAAAAAGAACAAAATAATGTACTTTATAGCAACATGGAGCTGGAGGCCATTACCCTAAGTGAACTAACACAAGAACAGAAAACCGAACACTGCATATTCTCACTTATAAGTGGGAGCTAAACACTGAGTATACATGGATGCAAAGAAGGAAGCAATAGACATTGAGGCCTAATTGAGGGTGGAAGGTGGGAAGAGGGTGAGGATCAAGAAATTACCTAGTAGATACTATGCTACTTACCTGCATGACAAAATAATATGTACATAAAACCCCATGACACACAATTTATCTATAGATCCAAACTGCACATATACCCCTGAAACTAAAATAAAAGTTAAAAAAAAAAAAAAAGAAAGTTTTAATGAGTGTTATAATTAAGAAAGCTTCAGAGAGGCCAGATGCCTAGAAAACAGAAGTCTTGTGTCTAGAGAGATGAATATGTACAGCAGCTAGAAAAGCACCTACTAAAACTGTGATGACAGTTATGGATCAACTAAGACTGAGAGTTCAGTTAACCTATTATTTACTTCCTTTCTTTTTATAGAAATATGAACAAATATAAAACACAGCAAACAGCTTTCTTAACAGCAAATGAATTTAATCACTCTTTCCTCTGCAAACTATTATTTTATGTTTCCATGGTTTGTCTTAAATATTACTTAGACATGTTTTCTCTCAAACTTAGTTCACTATATGTTTAAAGGAAACAATTTCTAAATCATTTTTGTATGATCCCAGCTGTGCATTTACTGGGTACTAGATATTGAATAAATACTGACTAGACAAATAAAGAATGTCCACATGATTTACTCTATCTGAGCCTCCAGGTCCTCATGTAGCAGAATCCTCTGCTCCTTATTCACTGGCTGCGTGAACACCCATCCTTACAAGCAGGAATCAAAGGTTAAGGTAGAGATACTTCTGCACACAATAGAATGAGAAGACAATGTTATCAGGAAACACAACTATTTTGCCTATTCTCTCATCTCCTTCTCTTATCTAAAAACTGTCTATATTTTAAAACACAGATTTTTGTATACTTGCTTTATTGGGGGGAGCATACATCCTCACTTTACATCAATGTCCATTTTCTCAAAAAAGCAAAAAGAGAGCTAAAAATTTTCTCTGCTACAAAGTAAAGAAAATATATTAAGATTTAGATTAGTATTACATTACTACATAAGAGAATACAATAGTGCTACGAATAAGCCACTGATTTTGAGAGTTAAAATTTTTCTTTGCTGCCGGGCGCGGTGACTCACGCCTGTAATCCCAGCACTTTGGGAGGCCAAGGCGGGCAGATCACCTCAGGTCAGGAGTTCGAGACCAGCCTCAACATGGACAAACCCCATCTCTACTAAAAATACAAAAAAAATTAGCTGGGCATGGTGGTGGGCGCCTGTAGTCCCAGCTACTCGGGAGGCTGAGGCAGCAGAATGGTGTGAACCCGGGAGGCGGAGCTTGCAGTGAGCCGAGATTGCGCCACTGCACTCCAGCCTGAGCGACAGAGCAAGACTCCGTCTAAAAAAAAAAGAAAACAAAACAAAATTAGCCGTACATGGTGGTGTATGCCTGTAATCCCAGCTATTCAGGAGGCTCAGGCAGGAGAATTGCTTGAACCTGGGAGGCAGAGGTTGTGGTGACCCGAGATCGTGCCATCGCACTCCAGCCTGGGCAACAAGAGCGAAACTCCATCTCAAAAAAGAAATTCCTTGCTATAAATTAGACAAAATACATTAACATTTAGATCAGTATTACATTACTATATAATACAATAGTGCCACAAATAAGCCACTGATTTTGATGCCTTCCCCCTAAAAAAGTGGTTTTCACCAATGCAACACCTATATACAGCTAAGAATTGAGTACTACTGAAAGTATCAGAATGACAAAATTCCCATCACGAGGCAATTTATTTATGGTGACCTGCAGCATTAACACATGGAAAATTATTAATCTGCCCATAACTTCTGAATCTAAAAAAAAAAAACCCTAAAAGAAGCTGGATATTAGCAAACCAGACTAATTTCATAAACAGTAATGATATTTCATGGAGAATAAAAAGGAAGTGGGATAAGGGAGTAAAAATAAAAGAGGAGAGGAAAAGGAGAAGGGAGAGGAAGAGAAGGGACAGGTAAAGAAAAAGAATTTAACATTTAATGCACAATTTAATGTTTCAGGCACTATGCTAAATATTTGATTCTCACAAAACCTGACAGCAGGGGGTAGTATTTTTAGCCTAACTTAAAGATGATGAAACTAAGGCTTAGAAGGGTTAAGTAACTTTTTCAAGAGAAAACAGAGTTGGGGCTACAGTATGGTTCTGTCTGATTCCAAAATGCATGCCTTTAATCAATACATTTGACTGAGTCCATATAAGCAGTTAATGTTCAATGAAAAGTTTTAACACACAGCTCTATCTAGCTGCCCTAGATCCCAGAAGACCTAGCACTATAATTAAAACATTTGGAGATAAATAAACAAACCTGAGGGTCTAAAGAGGATCCAGAAGCAAAAGGTTAAAGCCAAAACATCATAAAATTCCTCAGTATAAAATGACTAAAAGTAATTAAGGATATGTGGTTAAAGATACCATAAGGAATATGAAGAGGCTGGCCCACAGGAAGCTAACAATATAGTAGAGAAAAAAGACAAAGTGAGGAGTTAGAAGAAGAAACTATTCAAACGTGGGAGATAGCTAGAAGGATAAGAAATGGTTTCCGTAAGAAATGGAACTTGAGCCGGACCTTGAAATAGAGTACGATTGCAGACAGCAGAGATGAGGGAGGAGCTTTTCCCAGAGAAAGAATAACAGAACAAAGGCATAGAGCCAAACATTAAAAAGCACCTGTTTTGGGGAAGCAATTCAGTGCTGCTGAAGAAAGGGGTGTGTGAAGGAGGAAGAGATGAGTGGACAGGCTGAGGACTGACCTGCAGGACATGGATGTTACATAAAAGATTCTGAACTCCTTTCTTTACCTAAAATACAAGCATTGAAGTTCTCCAGGAAAGGAATAAAATCAGCAGACAGACATGTTAAAAATATAAAGAAATTCATTAAAAGGGAATTGAACAGATGACAAAATGCAGTTTGGAAAACTACTTCAATAAGCACAGGACTGAAAAAATTCATTGTCAAGTGATGGCACAGAGAAAAGCCAGGTACTAAAGGGTAGTTTAAATACCCTCTCCCCTGTAAAGTTCCAAGCAGGGGTCCCTCCCACCTCTGCACTCCTAAACCACACTATTCATGTTATATTACAATTATTGACTTATCTGTGTTTCTCCCCTTAAAGTTCCTTATGGTAATAACCAACTTTCATTCATTTTAATACCCCCAGTACCTAACTTGGTGAAAGAAGACACACAATAAGCATTTGTAGGCCAGGTGCAGTGGCTCACACCTGTAATCCCAGTACTTTGGGAGGCTGAAGTGTGTGGATCACTTGAGGTTGGGTGTTCAAGACCAGCCTGGCCAACATGGTGAAACCTCATCTCTACTAAAAATACAAAAATTAGCTAGGCGTGCTGGCTCACACTTGTAATTCCAGCTACCTGGGAGGTTGAGGCAGGAGAATCACTTGAACTCGGGAGGTGGAGCTTGCGAAGGTTGCGGTGAGCCGAGATTGCACCACTGCACTCCAGCCTGGGCAACAGAGCTAGACTCCATCTCAAAAAAAAAAAAAAAAAAAATGCAGAATGAAACATCTGAGATGTGTTTACTCATTAATGAGATATGACTGCAGGATGAGACTGGTTCCAAATTATACTTCATATAAGGCACCAAGCTGTGGTCATTTGGTGGCTGAAAGAGATGCCGGGAAGAAGTATTTCCTAATTCCTTGTTTTTCACTTGTCACTGGGCATTATGCACATACCAGTACTTCTCTTGGGAAACTCATAAAGATACCAGCTATGGTTTGGGTGCAGTCACGCATTGCCTAGTACCGTGGCCAGAAAAATACCTTAATAGTATCAAAATCCCACCATTTCTCCTAACGTCTGTATCAGTTTTCCCAGATGTGGGATTTGGCCGTTTCTCTATCATTTTGGCAAATTTACAAAAGTAAACCTCAAAAAATATGATGAAATGTTCAAGTTTAAAAAAGCATTGAACAGTTATCTGGTATATGTGGGTGCACAGTGGTTGTCATAAAGGGTTATGAGGAATTTCTGTATGTTTCATTTATTTCTGTAATGTGTGACTTTCTCTTCTGAAAATACACCTCTTTTGTGTTCAGAAAAAAATATATTTTTAAGAAACATTGAATAGATGTCACCACAAAGTTACTGCAACAATCTGTGGTTTTCAGATCTTTTCACCAGAAAAGATGTTTAATATTTTCTTATGATCATACTCAGGCGAATTAGTTGATGATATGCTATAATGCCAGTCTTAAATATCTTTAGTACTTTACATGAGGCAAAGTAATAAAATAGTAATTATACAAGGAAAAGTTGATAGGAATGATACCTAAGTTAATTAAACTGATAAAAGTTATCACTATCAAAATCCATCTCCTGGTATGTTGCTTTTCCTAACAGTTCTCCAGAATTACAAATTAAAAGTCAATCAGAGGCCAGGCACAGTGGCTCACACCTGTAATCCCAGCACTTTAGGAGGTTAAAGCAGGAGGATCACTTGAGGTCAGGAGCTCAAGACCACCTTGGCCACTGTGGTGAAACCCCGTCTCTACCAAAAATACAAAAATTAGCCGGGCATGGTGGCAGGTGCCTGTAAGTCTCAGTTACTCGGGAGGCTAAGGCAGAAGAATCTCTTGAACCTGGGAGGTGGAGGCTGCAGTGAGCCAAGATTGTGCCACTGCACTCCAGCTGGGCAACAGAGGAGGACTCCACCTCAAAAAAAAAAAACAAAAACAAAAACAAAACAAAAAAAAGTCAATCGGTACCTCCATTTCAAAAAAAATAAAAAATAAAAAGTCAAATAGTAACAGAAGTATGGGTTAGCAATTCCAAAACAACCATATGTGTAGATTAGGGTTGAACAAATAAGCAAACATGTTGTAGATAGAGTCAGATTTCTTATTGTAACGAAATAAACTACAATTAGAGTAAAGAAGAAGGCTAGAATGAACCCTGTGGTATTGGATGAAACTCATGGTTTCTTTATACACGTGTATGTGTACATATAGATTCAGAAATAGATATAGGTATATGCATGGGTTAGTATATACACAGAAATCCTAGATCTATCCACTAATAAGATAAACATCTCAGTAGCAATGAGCACACTGAGCACCTGGATCTTGGTTTTGAACATCATTTTGCAATAAACCAGGGCTTCCTGAAAAAGTGGTTCATTCTAGGGCTGGGGCAGGGAAAATATAAGATAAGCCTGGACCCTCTTACAGTGTCAGAAAGTGAGAAAGTTCTCAAAAAAGGATAAGCATGTCAAAATGTTCCAAGAACTAACCTGAAAGAGTTCTCAATGACCCAGGAGGGAACAATTTGAGCAATCAAATAAATAAAACTAGTATTGGATTATAATCCAGTAATAAAATAAATATCCATAACTCCATACAGATATAAGCAAGTAATTAAATAAATAAAAGAGGAGAGAAAGACATAGCTCTTCCATAAGAAACATTCCAATCAATAAATGTAGAAAGAACGGGTAAAACAGAAAATCACTATCAGAGCACCACAGCCATAATTGTTGCAGACAAGATGGATACTAAAATCAGTGGGCAAAAATTTGAGCAGAAACAGTATATTTGTGAAGTCTCAAAGTAAATTCCTCCCCAAGATATTTATTTATTTATTATTATTATTATTATTATTTTTTTTTTTTTTTTTTTTTTTTTTTTTTTTTTTTTTTTG